>NC_092861.1:9882140-9946706 GCF_032062135.1 Pyxicephalus adspersus | reverse complement strand
ACATTAGATAGTTATGGTTGACTATTGTCACTATCAGGAAACCAGAAGAAATGCCATGCAGCCATCTCTATAATACACGTAAACCAAAAGTTAGATTGAACAGTTTACCAAAAGTAAAAATTCATATATAAATAATATAAAAAATACAAAAATTGCAACTACTTAAATGCGCTTCTCTTTAAATTCACATACTTGCATAAGCTCAGTAACCCAAAACAATGTAACTTTCCAATAAAAAAAACAACATTTACTCACCAATGTTATTTTTCAATGATGTGATTATCAGTGGTATGTTGAAGGTTAAATTTGTTGTGGCCCTTCCTCTGTCAGAATCCAGACACCTGAGCTCATAGCTTCCAGCTGGTAGATCAGGAACATCACATTGTACTACTGAAGTATTTCCAGTAATATTGGTACAGTTGTAGTTATTCACTGTGATGTGTAGTTTTTCTACAGCAGTGATGGCGGAGACAGCAATCTTCAGTTTAAGATGATTCTCCAACAAAGAATGCACCACAGGTGTATATTGTGTGCTGAAATGTATGGTTCCTCCAGTGGTATTGTAATTATCCACTTGTATAATTATTCCCATTGTTCCATTTAGTGGTGGTAGAATACATCTGACCATTGTGTAATTAGCAGTGGTTACAAGACAATGGTGGAAGCTTCCAATTAGGACCAAAGTAGATGTCCATCCTTGTAGACCTGAACCTTCTATTGTCAAACAACCTCCTCCATTAAGACCAAAATTCATAGGATACAGTTTTGTGATCTGAGGTTCAATGGTAAAATGAAAAGGTTTACTGGAAAAGCATGTGTGATAATCTGCTGCATATGGAAAGGATACTGTATGATTTCCAACAAGGATGGTTTCTTCTAAATGGCATTCCACCATTGTTTCATTCCAAGACGTCACATCACATACTAAACTACTGTCCACCATAACTTGGACCTTCCTACTTAATCTTTGTCCAAGAATATAAAGGATTAGGTATTTACCTTCTAGTCTTGTAAAAAAATTACTTATCACAGGACTCAGTTCTGGAATTAGGTGGAAAGTACAGTTTCTGGTACAATCAGAAGAAACCCCATTTATTACGACAGTTGTGTCAACCTCAGCAGTAAATGAGATGTTGGGATTCCCTATAGTCTTGAGAACACATTGGATGGTGCTACTATTAGCACTGAGAATGGTGCACATGTAACCTCTTGATAACTTTACAAAAATAGAACTGTTAGTGGTTTTATAAAAAGTTCCACAAATACTTAGAATAATGCCACCACACAATGGACCTTCTCCAGGTTGAATGGAGGACACAAGAGGTACAAGTTCCACAGTTTGATTTTCCAATGGGAGGCCGGCAAATCCCAACTTTTCATCCCAGATTTTTATGTGGTATTTGCCAGAACCAAAACCATGAAGAGGTATTTCAAAGCCGTTTTTCTTCAACTCCACAAAACTAATTTTATATGTTTCTTCATGGTGAATATTTTCCAAGACAATAATGAAGTTTGTAAGATTGTAACCTGATAAATGCAGCCACATGCTCCCATTCTGAATAAACCAGGATACATTTGTGATGTTGGGTGTAAAGTCTTTGTGGTAAGTGAAAATAAAATCACTGTAGTTTGATGAATTTGAAATGATCGACCCAGTTGCTGGATTGACAATAGAGATCACAAGAGGGACTGAAATGTTTTTTTTATCAGAAGAGGGGAAAGAAGGAGTTTGACATGTAATCACCTTGTCCGTAGCCATTATGAGTCTACATGGTTGTGCTCCAGTAGTGACCGATAACAGTGATTTGTTGACAGTAAAACCTTTTCCGAAGATGTTAATTATAGTTCCACCTATAAAAAGCAAAGAAGATACACCACATCATTTAAAAAATAACCATAATCTCCACATTCATATTCAAAGCGTCCCTTTCTTCATCTTTCTCTAACTCCTTTGTGACCTTTCCCACCTCCTCAGGTCTTAAAATCTCACCAAGTATTATAAGGTCAGTGGAAAGCCTAGCCTAACTTTTTTCTCTGCATACATTGAAGGAAAAGCTGGGTCATGGGGAGAAGACTATTTAGCATCTACTTTGTTCATTTATTATGTACTAAGTAGATGTTACGTAGTTAGATTGAAAAAAAATACAAAAGTCGATCAAGTTCAAACAATAGGGAAATAAATATTCTACAAACCAGCATATCCCAGATAAAAGCCTAAACACATAGTTGACCCAGATGTAGGAAAAAAAATAATTTAGTCCAATTGGGGAAAAAAATTCCCTGGATCAACAGTCTCTAGTGTAATTTCTTTAAAACTTTAATACTCAGTTATATTCTGTGCTTCTAGAGCTTTTTCACTTTCATTAGTGAAGATGGGTGATCCTGCAAACCTGTAATGGATCTGGTCCAGGATTCAAAACATTTTCTAGCAAAGAGCAAATGACTTAACTTTGCTGGATCACCTAGCTTCACTGATGAAAGTGTATCCTCTCCAGCCTTGGAGAACTTTATTAAAACAGGCCTATTGAAACAAAAGCACTAAATGCCACCTGCAGAAGTGAAGAAAATATGTGGCCAAACTAGTTAATGTGACGACAACAGCACCATTAGTAGGCAAAGTCTAAAGTAGCACCACTTGTATTGCTCGTTACATTGTATTTGTACAAGGCAAAAGATAATAAAGTATCAAAGTCATCATGAAGGGTCTTCAAATGATTGACACCACCATTGGTGCATAATGGAAGATCCCATGTAGTGGCTTTACCCTCTTTCCTATACTGTCCCATGATTGAGAAAGACAGATATGACCATCAGTTACAGTATAGAAGTATACACAAAGTTTTAGTATTTTAATATGTTCTTTGGAATGAAAAATAACGTCCTTACCTAAGAAGGATCCGCAGCACGGTTCCACACGATCCGTTTGTAAAATATATTGGATAACCGGCTGAAACCTGAAGAAAAAAAAAAGAACGTCCAGGCTTTAGAAAAGTTTTCTCCACCAACTTTATCAAGTTCTCCCGAATGTTAATTTGTATATATACATATGATGTCACTTTCCAGCAGGTGACATTGCTCCTTGCAGAAGCAGCGCCCTTGCCACCAGCAACAATGCTAGTAGCATTCTACGGGATACTCTTTTCATCGAAGCCTCAAACAGATTTCAAAGATGATTAATCCTATTAATTATGCATATACTGTTGGAGAGAATAATTGAAAGCATCAAAGTGTCACACTGGTATTAAGTCTATATGAACTTTAGAAAGCAAATTAAATTTGTACCAGGACAGAGACAATGGTTTATGCTTTTTAAACGGCCAATAAGTGTACATTACAACTTGATTTATCTAAAAGAGCAATAAAGGGTAACTATTCCTAATATCTCAGCTTTGGATGGACATGGTGCCTTCTGTTGTCAGCTTTTTTAACATTTGGGGTCTAAAATTATTACATTATTTGCATTACTATTACAAGATAATAATGGAAGTGTCACTATCTCAAAGCTGCCTTCCCAATTTTTTTTTTATGTATTAAAGTAACCATTGGATTGGGTTGGGTTGTCCAGTACATTTTGAAGGAAATACCTAGAGATATAAGTGAATAGGGGTAACTTGATCACCAGTGGTAATCCTAAAGACAAGTTTGGGATGGGCTTTTAAAATAAGTAATATACATACGGTATATACCTTTTACATACTTGACAAGAGCTGTAATTAAAGAACAATCCTAGAGCTATACTCAAAAGTCCCATCTCCAACCCATGAATAGTGTCCTGGTCAAACTTAAAGCACCGGCCTTCTTTTTGTCTCTCTACAGTATAGAAGAATAAAGCTAACACCAAGAGGTCTCCTCTTCTGGACATAGGAAACAATTAAATAAAGACCTTCTGGGTTCTTCAAACCAATTGGATACAATAACAGGGTTTGAGCTGATTTTAATTCCTTGATTAAAAAACTGTAGTGGTTACCAATACCACCCAAACAGGCAAATGACTTTAATTGTTCTGCTTCACTGCCTTGTATCATACTTCCCAAGGATATTGACCTTTACCATATTCTGTAATATGGACTAATATGTGGCATAAAGTCCATTAGGTTTGTATGTTGTTATTTTGTAATAGAATGTGTAGATTTCAGGCAGCAAAGTGGCTCAGAGTTTAGCACTCTGGCTTAGGTCCCAGATATGAATCTCGGCCAGACACTATCTGCATGGAGTTTGCAGGTTCTCCCCGTGTTTTCGTGGGTTTCCCCCGAATACTCCAGTTTTCGCCCCACATTCCAAAAACATGCAGTTAGGTAATTGGCTTAGCCAGTTTCACAAGCCAGCCCCAGTTCACTTTGCCTGGCCCTAAGCGTCACCAAGATATTTGCAGGTTCTCTGGAACATAAATCTTATTTAGTAAAACCTTGGTCTCCTGAAAATGTTGTCATTTTTGGAAAAGCTTCAGTGCAAGGCTTCAAAGACACTTGTAGATGATAATCTCCCAACAACACTTGCCACAAGTTTAAAAGCTCCTTGGAACATGAACCTCTATGGGAAAATCACATTTTAACCACAGATTTATTCTATTCAAAATAATAGAAAGATATAGCTGTGCCCACAACTTCACATACCATAATTAACATGTGAGCCCACATCAGAGAAAGTTATGCTTACCCTGTAGTTTTGAGCAGGACCCCATTAATTAAAACAGAGAAGTTGTATAATCCACATGGAAGCTGGGGAAGAATCACCAGTATACCTTGTGGTGTCACATTTTGGATTCTTGAAGAAACTTCACAGACTTTGACTTGTATCTCAGAGTGATTGTTGTTGTCAAAGTTTGAAAGGCTAATAAAGGCAATGCCACCTGAAAAAGTAAGGAACACACCAATAAGTGGACACTTAAGTTGATTGCTAGCTGACAGGGCAAGACCCTTAGAAACAGAAGTGAGCGGAGGGGTAAAATTACATCGGTGGACCATTGATATCTTCCGACCAATAGATGTAGTTTATATAAAATACTTATATGTTGCCTTCTAAATCATTTTACCTCCTAGACTAGTTCACCTGGTCCTGCAATCTGAGCACTCCTGTTAGATAAGATAGCTTGGTCAATGGCTTCACTCATAGCTTGCTGATAATTGGATACAGAATGAGCAATAGCACATTGATGAGGTTGTCAATCTGCTCACATTATTCTCTCCTGTTGCTAGCTCACTGTGTTAGATTGAAAGCCATGAATGGTTTCACGTTTTTGAAGTTCAATGGATCTCTAAGTAGTAAAGCTTAATGGCCAGCATGGTTATTCAATGAACCAAGCAGCATCAACCAACCTTATTTAATTTTTTGAAAGGTATAGTAACTATTATATGCAAAACAACAATTGCAAATCATCAAACAGTTAATTCTTGAACCTGTCTGTCTTCACATAATGGTTATTGCAAATCATTATTAATACCTTGTATAGCACGCAATATTTACCTTAATTTGCTCTTACCTGCTGGGCTGCTCACATTCGGAGTAAAAAAAGCGATTACAGGATTTAATGAAGGGTCATATTTGATCTGTTCTGGGAAGGAGATCCATTGCTGATCAATTTTACCACTTATATTCCCTCCATATACATCTTCAGTCTATAAAAAGAACAAAGACAGACTTTAGGGTGAATGCAACAGCTAGTCACATAGCCATAATGTTGTGCAAAAAGTGTGCACTCAGTAAATGCATACATTTCTTTTAATTCACAGGCATGGATCTGCTGATCTTTCTGCTTTAACTTTAACTAACCTCTACGTAAGGATTGTTTTATCATACGTCTGAATGACCAAGGGTTGTCATGGGGCTTCTATTATAGGGCAGATGGTCGCTGATACAAAAAATTTTTAAACTTCAATGACACCGCAGCAATTTCAGCCTTGATGATTGGAAAGCTGAGCAATGACCTTGTACTCGCACATCTAGTACATACAGGTAGATTTACACTTTCCCAGCCATTTAATAATTGGATTCAAAGGGAATTTAGTGGCCAACTTATTATTTTTTTGGTTCCAATCGATTGATTATATTGGAATAGAATAAACTGGAATTCTGATCCTTTCTAAGCCAAGAAGACAATCGAAAGTGAAAAAGTTAATAAACGTGTTTTGGGACTTTTAACAGATTGAATACCAATGCAAGTGTTGGTTGGTCAAGCATAAAATTGGAAACTGATCACCTTGTTTATGGTCGACTACCCTTTGCTTGATAACACATGAATCTTCTCTTGACATGTCCTCGACATGTCCTCTGTGATGGAACCCACAATCAGGTTACAACTAGGACCCTGCTGTATCTACCACCAGTCATAATGAGCCTTAACTTCATTCAACCAATTGGTTTCTCAAGGGCTTAGTTCGCCATGTTTTCAGTTTTAAAGGGCTCACAAGGGGATATAACTATTAATAAAGGTGCTTAAAGAACTGTTTTCTAGATCATACTTTATATATGATACACAGAGTACATACCTGGGAAGGTGCAACACATGTGATTGTTGTACAGTTTTGTGTTAGTAGTAGACATGGACGTGAACCAAATACCACCATGCTAACATCACCGATTTGGACGCCTTTTATAGTCATTGTCTGACCTCCTAAAAGAAAAAAAAACACACAGTTGGTTCTGACCAACTCCAGACAACAAGAAAAGCCAACATCGAGTAATAAATTTATTTTCTTTCCTGAGAACTACAAGGGGCAGAATATTTAACGAGGAACTTCCTGAATTTTTGGGCTTAGATTCATTTACAAAATTAGGATAGCAGAAACTAAAGGAACTGAGAGAACAGTAAAACCTACGGCAGATACGAAGGTCAGCAAGTATGCTGAGAGATAAATAGAAACCTCCACTGTCTAAGTGAATTTCCACCTTTAATGGGGCACAAAGATTTTATTAGATGTTGGCTATTGATGTCATCTAGCTGCTTCCTAAATCTATAAGAGAATTTTAGGACAGAGAGGTCTCTGAGTTCCCTGCTCTGTGCTCCTTTGTTTTTACAACAATAGAGGCTCTTATATATACATTATATTATGAAGAATGAGTGGGGACCCTGAAAAGTCAATGGAACATTCCATATCTCAAAAAGGGTAGGTGTAGGTGAAGTGTGGAATAATGGTCATGGATACTTAAGAGCTAAAATCCCTAAGATATACAATAAAAATGGATGGTTCAGCCCACCCTACCTGTAAATAAAATATCATTTTTGTTGCCTAAATTTTACTATAAAAGTCATATGTCAGAAGTCAATACCTATTATATTTAAATATTCTTTTTCTACTTATATAAACGTTTATTAAACCCAATTACTTTACAATAAACTGTACATTTTTATGTTCGGGGGGAAAACCAAATATGTACATTACATATGCAGGTGGTATATATAAATACTATATGTATATATATATATATATATATATATATATATATATATATATATATCATAAGTTAGGCTGTGTATATGGCATGGTGCATTTGGTCTGTAGCTCTGATTTAAGCAGGTTTTGTGGGAAATCAATGACTTAATCACTCTGCTGCTGCTCCTATTTTACCTATTCATAGTCTAGGGGATGGGAGGTGACTCATTTATATTATTCAATGTGAAAGAGAAAAGTCATATAACTCACCCTACCTAATTTGAGGACCAGTATATATTATATATATATATAAATATATATATATATACTGTAAAAGGTAAAAAAAAGTACCTATATACATTATTTTGTTAAGGGTCATGAATAGAAAAATATTGATACAATTCATTTGCATTGTGACTCACCAGTTTGTGAAATAACAGATGGGATGACACTGAAGAGCCTGGGTGTAATATAAATAGTGAGAGCCTTTCCACTTCCATGGACTGCAAACCCCATCGGCTTCACATGCACTGTGACCTCACTCTCTCCTATTGGTAGACCTGACGTGGCGCAGCACGTTATACAGGACATATTGGCATCCATAATACCACACTCTGCCTTATTGATTGATACATGTATGTCATCTGGGCTCATGGAAAAACCAGATCCAGTAATATTGATAATATAATCACATCTGCTACCTGCAAAGACAATTACAGGACAAAGGACAACATTGCCATTAGATCACATGATTTCAATGATCCAATATATTTCCTGTAGCAATAAATGATTTCCATCACTTTTTAATTTACTCTGTGTAAGCTTTACTAATGTAAGCAAAAATAGTCCAAGAGTTTGTAAGTATTAATATTATTATTATCTTGTATTTATATAGCACCAACAAATTATACAGCACTTTACAAAGTATAAAGGTCATTAACTGTCCCTCAAAGGAGCTCACATCCTAATCTCCCTACCATAGTCATATGCCAAAGATAAAGTCTATAGTCAACTTTTGCAGAGAAGTCAATTAACCTAACCACATGGGGGGAAACTGAAGTGCCCAGAGGAAATTCACTCAAACATAGGGAGAACATACAATCTCTTTGCAGACTGTGTTCTGACTAAGATTCCAACCTTGGACCCGAGTCCTGCAAAGGCGAGAGTGTTTGCCACCTGAACCACCATGCAACATCCACAGAGGACATGTCAAGTGAAGATCAACATTCACGTGTTATCGAGCAAAGCGTCTTCTGGGAAATCAATGGCATATGTCTGCCTGCTAAGACCAATCAGGCCAGTGATGTGTCCTTTACGAAAGGCAAAATAGCTTTTTGGAGGCTTGGCAGCTTCCCAATCCTACCCAATGGGCCTGATTTATAAAAGCACTCTGAGGCTGGAGAGAATACACTTTCATCAGTGAATCTGGGTGATACACAAACCTGGAATGGATCTGGCTGTTGGGATCCGAACCCAGGGATGCTTCAGTGTCCGGCTGCAGAGCTGTCTACTGCGCCACTTGAGGGTTCCCCTTTTGCACTCGGTTGGATTCCTTGGACAAAGATACCTTGATACTTAGTTTCTTGTTGAACCTTGAACTCCAGGCCCCACTCATGAACTTCATATTTAAACCATGTCTCTGAAACTTCCTGTTGCCAGATTATTGTGCTTTGTCAATATCTTGCTCTTCCTGCTACTGTTACATTGCACTCTCCAAACTGCTACCTGTTTAGCGACCCTTGGCTGCTGGTTAAACGACTACTCTGCCTTGCACTCCATCTCCAACTTACACCATTGGCTACCGACCTCGGCTTGTGCTTTGACTACGTTTGTGTTTGCTCCTTATCTGCTACCCCTGCTTGTGCATAGATCCTGCTTCCTGCTTCCGCCTGTGCCTGCTTGCTGTTTCAGCCACTGGACTCCCAGCCTGACACCTCATTGTTACACTGGCCCAGGATTCGAAACATTTTCTAGCAAATAGCAAATGACTTTGACGAAATCCAATCGATGTTTGCTGAAAGCCTGACACCTCATTGTTACACTGGCCCAGGATTCGAAACATTTTCTAGCAAATAGCAAATGACTTTGACGAAATCCAATCGATGTTTGCTGAAAGAGTATCCTCTCCAGCCTTGGAGAGCTTTAATAAATCAGGCCCAATGTGTGGACAAGTCATCAGCCATTGAGAAGACAGCCAGAGAGCCTCACAAATGGTTGTAGTAAGCTCAAGTCATCAAGAGTGGCACCACCATTTATCCAATTGCCACTGTTTGGCGGTGGCGTTGGGTGGTGGGACCTGGCGAGCGGCAACTGACAACAAGAGGCATTGATGTGAGCTGTAATACAAGCAAAGACATCTTCCACTATCTAATTAAACTTATCTTAATTTATCTGCTCCTGAAATTGAACTGGATTGTTAAAACCTGCTAGCTTTGAAACCTGCAATTTTTTTTGAATCTTGATACTTACAGTAACTTTCAAAACTCCATTGAGCAACCCAAAAGCACTATGTTGTTGTGAAAGACCAATGTCCCATCCTGGGAGGGACTTCACACACACCACACTTTATTTTTTGACTGTATATAAAGTTCATTTCCAGCTTTTTTGCACTAAAGTAGAATGAAAAAAAGTTTCCGGGGATGTGGATAATTATTTGGCTTGTAGCTCATCAGTAAACAGTTGGCCACACCGAGTCCTGACCATTGCTTTCTGGATTGCGGGAAATGGCTCTATTGCAAAAAAACCCTCCGACTGGGATCTGCAGTGTCTAGAAGGGGGCCATGTAGGACACGTGGAGGAGAATTTGGCTCAGCCCGGGAAACAGAAGAAAGTTTGTGGTGTTTTGGTTGGTATCTGGATTTGGTACTTGCTTAAACTGTCAAATAAGAGTCTTTAATTCAACATACATTCCAGCATTTATCATATATTTCCATACAAATACAAATCTAGGAAAATAGAGAACAAAGACCAACAAATTTATACATGTACTCTAGTTCAGAAAATGTTGCTGTCTTCATTTGTCTTCTAAATACTACTTTTTAGATTTCTAGGCACAAAAATTGATCATTGCAGAATGTATAGACCTATTTCTGATACAAATGGAGGCAGCAAGAATTTATGAACTGGGATACATGCAAAAATGTGTAAATTCTAGGAGAATAATGATTAGTTTTTCTGCGATTGGTCTTTTGCAAGACCTCCTACTATCATTCTCCAATGCTGAAATCAGTAATAGTCCAATAAAGTCTTTATTCCAAAAATCCTTCTAACTCCACATTGTCCCCTACTTATTGCTGAGACTCCATTCACTTCAACAACAAGTCTGAACTTGGCATGTCCACCTGATGATGGTCCTTCCATTGAGATATATGTACTAGGGATATCAAATCATGACAACATACCGATTTGTGAGATATCTGCTAGAGAAGAGGATGGAGTTTGGGACACACATTCTACTAGAGAAATCAGAAATGCTATAAATACCTGGAGAGAACTGAATGTCTGTCACTACTGGGGTCATAGTCACAAGATGCTGGAAGGTACAAGAACCTGAACATTTGGCTGGGATGTCATTCACATGAACAGTGACCTGCAAAGAAAGGATAGCACTATGAGGTTCACATTATGATTCACATCATTTACTACTCCTTACATAATAAACTACAGAGTTAGAAATAAAGAAAGAATGCAAATTGGGTGATTGCTCCCTCTAATAGCTCTAATAGACTATACACTTCTATAATAAAGCCTACCGCTAGGGGGGAGGGGGGGTTAATGAATCAATTTGCTTCAAATACATTTGTAGATTCTTCCCTGGATTGAGTACTGAAATATAAAAAGCACGAATCTTTGATGGACCTCAGATTCGGAAACTGATAAATGATTCAAATTTCACGAGATACATGACTGATATTGAACCTTCCGCCTGTCACAGTTATGTCATGGTTGTCAAGAACTTCTTGGGTAACCATTAAAGCACAAAATTATGAAGAACTGGTACAAGACTTGCTCTTAAACTTTAAAATTTGGGTGCTACTATGAGCATAAGGGCACACTATCTCCATAGCCATTGGCAAATATTTCCAGAAAACCTTGGCGATTTCAATTAGAAACAAGGGGAGAGGTTCCATCAAGATATAAAGGTGATGGAAGAAAGATATCAGGGCAGATAGGATAGACACATGATGGCGGACTACTGCTGGAGCCTTCAATGTGATTGCCCTGATCATCAGCATACAAGGAAATTATACAAACAAAGTTTTTCAATGACTTCTTTGTGATTTGTTCTGTAAATATACTGAATATAGAATATATTGACATTAGGTATTTCAAAATGTAATTTTGTATACGTAGGCATATCTAGTTTAATTTTGCTTCATTGTCATGTTTCATTAGATTTCTATGAGGTTATTATTGGGGCCATTTTTTCAAAAACTAGAGCCAATCTAGAAAAACCAATACCGTATTTGGAATCTGTGCATCAAACATAATCTAAAATGACTTTAATCTGTTTGGCAAGAAAATGTTTGCTGACCAGTGTTATAGGTGAATCATTACAAAAGGTGTGCATATTGTAGGATAGGCTTCTTCCTCTCTGTATGGAAGCAGAAGTTTCTCTACAGATCAAACCCAAAAGGTCGAACCTGAGAAGCTCATGCTGTTCAGTGATATCAGAGTATGCAGCACAGGGGCAGATCCTGCACAACTGAGCAATATGAAATCTAAGGCCAGAGGACGACATAGGAACCATTTACCTGAGGAAGAGGGTTTGCAGATGCTAACATATCACCAAATATTGGCCAAATAAATACTCCTCCATCAAAAACAACTCGTGTTATAACTGTAGGGTTCAGTCCTGTGAGATTGTCTGCAAAAACCTGTATCAAAAAAAAAAAAACAACAACATTCCAATCTTTTTATGGTAAAATTCTATACCACAAAGACAAACAATAATTGATATGTAGTAATGGAAGAAAAATGAACAAACTGTGCCATGTCTGTGCAATTTAAAAAAGACTGCAAGGTATTGTATAGGAAATGTGTACGTTATTTACTGAATTCTGCTCGGCATTCCGGCAGCACTGCAACAATTCACACACGTACCTGCCTGGCCATAGAGAATTGGCAATCTATAGTGCTAGGTGTGGATGAATATTATGTACCATGGCTGGCTTGCTTTGGTCTAAACACCGGAACATTTTACATGGCCCTGTGCAGACCACAGCAGTGTAGAAAAGTCTGCACAAAAGCTCTGCGCTATACAACTTATTGAGCGGGGTCGAGGTAGGGGCATGATTAGTATAGCAGCTGTTTCTAAATACAGATTTACAATTTAAGGTACCCATATACATGAAATAAGGGTTGCCAGTCTTACTGCTTTCAGCTGCATTGGGTGACAGTCTTATCCTTAAGATGCACACTGACAAACCCTGTTACATTGGTTAGCATACAATGCATTACTGGAGTTTGATATGCTATCAGTATGCGTCTACATGGAAATGGTAACTTCTTCCTAAGTTTGTGTGGGTCTTCTCCCCAAAATCACATTGCTAGTTAATTTGCCCCTAAAAGTGTCCCTTGGAGAATATATAGATGTACTTTCTTGTGGCCATAATGCCCCCTTAGGGGAGATTTTCATCTTTGTAACACCAATACTTGAAATGGAGAGTACTCCATTCAACAGTCACTAAAACAGGAACACACAGACAGCACTTTTGTCAATGTCAGAGGTTCTAACACCCCACTCAATGATAGAATGTATTTGTGCCATAGTCTAATGTCTTATCACTTTTTGTCTTGACAGCAATCATTGCCTAATAAAGTCCTTCCCACTCAACTCCAAATTGAATAAAAGTTTTGGCAAGAGGTGAACTTAAATCCATGTTTTAAATCTCATAGAGACAGCAAAGGAACTTCGGTGGGCATTTTTGGACTTTTCTTTCCTTTTACTACTAGCAGGGGTTCTCACGTCACCAGAATACCAACACAGGAGGGCAACATCGATTGGAAAAGAAAGTGAAGCCTTCAATATAAAGGCTGTATTCCATGTATACATCCTAAAATGTCAACTATAATCACGAAAATATTCATTACAATCTATTCTTCAAACGTCAAGAAATAAATCCACTGTGGATACAACAATTGTTATTGCAAATCCAGTTATTTTCCTTGTAAAATTGCCATTGATATCATAATTGTGCCGCACATAACCTCTATAGAGAGCAGAGCCATGGAGGGGACCCAGCAGGTTCACCCACCATAGGCAGCTTGCTAAGAACCAGCAATGAACGGTCTTTATCACAAGAAGCTTCTAAACAAAAGTTTCATATTGGGTTTACTGCACAAAATTCAAAGAAATACTCAATGTACAACAGGATTAAAATAATAATAAACATGTATGTTGTATTTAAACATTGTTTTCTCATCTCGAAATTGACATTAGACTTGGAGTACACTGTTCAATCAGGTAAGCATTGATAGTATTGTCAAAATTAAAACATACCTGGATGAGATCAGGCAAGTCTCCGGTCATATCGGTCCAATATAAAGTCCATACTTTGTGATGGCACAAATCCACATCCCTGGTGACAGTAAAGTCTGTGGCATTGATATATTGTACTGAGACATCATTTACATTAAGAACTAATATATCCCGTAGATGTATCGGGGAGATGTGCACTGATATTCCTTCAAACAACAAACACAAGTGCAGTTACAGGGAGCTGATCTCATCAATATAAACTTTTGCAGTAAGAAAATTAGCAAGGTAATGATAATATGCATGAACAGATCTCCAAAGTTCTGAGTGAAGGACATTTCAGCACATTTCGTCCTATAGACCCAATAGAAAGTACGAGGCATCTTTCTAAAAGGAAATGCCCTTGTGTCACCACACAGGAGTTTCCATTGGGATGTTTTACTTTCATCCCTATTCTGCATGTTGAACTTGCCCTAACTTTTGGTGACAATAGCCCTCAAGGCAAAGAAAGAACACTTTAATGATAGGTCACATCTGTCCTTTCAATCACATCTAATCATATTAGCAATGGTTGAAATTTGTATGTATAGGACCACATAAGACAACGGCTTATTCCGTAGTCAATCACTGAAAAATAATTCAATGGATCAAGGAAATCTTACATCAATGCTTTGGACCAACCATCCTCAATCAGGGATCTGCGGAACCATAGGGTTCCTCTAGAGGTTTCCAGGTGTTCCTTGAGCTGTGGATGATTGACCTCCCATGGTGCGGTGCCGGTATAGTTCTTGAGTCAACACTACTGCTGTTACAAGAGATGTTCTTAGTTTTTTAAGGTTGGTATTTAGAACACTGTCGTAATGGGAACATTTTCCCAACTAGCAACTAATATAAGTCAATTCTGGCACATATACCTAATGAATTGTTTTTAGAAGGGGTTCCCTAAGATCTGAAATAATTTTAAGGTTTCCTGGGATAAAAAGGCTGAAAAACGCTGCTTTAGAATATTCCACAACGCTGATTGAGGTTCTTGTTGGTAGGTTGATGCCCAAGCAGTATTTTACAGGAACAGATTTGCATTGTGCACTGATCACCCAAGGAGTTACTCCGCACACTGTAAATGCTGAATTTCCAGGGTTACCCTGTCAAGTGCTAGAGTATGGCAGACAAGCCAAACTTATACAGGCACAAAACATTTGCTAGTTGCACAGGGGGCAATGTAAATATTATTTTCACCCAAATTTTACACATTTTCTTATTTGAATGAATTAAAACATTTATAAACAGACCCCATGCTGTATGTGTGGCTTTACAAACTGGCTACGAATACTGACCACTACTACCAACACACAAGCTTACGAAATTGTCAAACTATGGATATTTCTATCTGCACTGGAGAAGTATTTTAGCATTAGAAATATTGGATCATTCACTACCTGGTATAACTCTATCCAATAACCTAATGGAGAAGGTTCCTCCAATTGGTGGGCTCGCTGCCTGTAGTCTTGTAACCACCATTGAAATGACTTCATTTTCTTGACTCAGAGTCTGTCTGTGCTGATCTGTTCTTGTATCTTCAATGGCAGCTCCACTATATAAGAAGAAATGAGGATATAAAAAAGAAAATGGTTTTACAGTAACCTACCTAGTACCTAGCTAACAATTTTCTCTATTTGTCTTCCTATTTTTGGTTTTTGTCAGTGTTCCCTCTATAGGTATGTATCCTTGACAGTGATATTATTAGGTTTGCAATTATTTTTTTTACCAAGTCTAAACAATATTTCCAAACATTGGCATGATAGTTTTGCCTACGTGTTGCCACGTGTTGCCTTGTTGTGTTGCCTTGTTGTGTTGCATCTGTTGTGGTTCATGGACATGCATCTATTAAAAATGAATGGGCAATGCACCACAAAATGTAAATCAACACATACATGAATAAATGTGATTTGTCGTAATGAACAGATTGTGATGGCTGAGGACACCAGCTAGCACTTTGCATCTCCAGTAGTGAGACTTCTCTTCCATGAGTACTTATTTACTCTCTGGCCATATTGAGGTCTCAGTCCTCCTGCAAGTGAAGTTCTCATCAATCAAGCCTTTTAAACCAACAACAAATATAGCAAGCATGGTCATGCTAATATACCATAAGCTGTGAATATAGAAGATCCAAAAGTTTTTTAATGTTAAAAAGGTCAGGAAAAGCTGCTTTATTTTAAGACTGTCTGGTCCATAATATATGTAAATCTCCTTACCACAGCTCTATAAGAGGAAGGTTGGTTCCACAGTTGGCTACTAAGGCAGTCAGGTTGAACGAAGGGTACGTTCCAGTAACAGATATAGAATTCAAAAGATGACCACTTGGCCGAGCTGGTTTACGATCCACTTGGCTAACTGTAAAGATGACAACATTTTGGCAAAAAAGTTTTCTATATTACAAGCAATCCTTGACACCACAAGTTGGACAAGTTAACACCACTTAACAGCATGACATAATAATGTTTTAGGGTGTTTTTAAAGTTAGCACCACTGTGCTAAGATACTTTGTTTCTATTTCTCCCCCCCCCCCTCCATGGTTTTAGTAGGTGTTCCCCTGGATCTAAAAAGTGTTGAGATGGCTTCATCAGAAGATAAAAGTTTGGGAAATTCTAGTATGGTCTATGTATATTTATTACAGTCAGTGTTTTTGAATTTCCATCAGTGTGTGTCTGTCCATCACGGTCTATCAAGTCAATCATATTAAACAAACTTCCTAAAGCTACATACGCACTTCCAATGGTTCTCGGCCAATAAACAGCTCAGGGCCAATATCGCACGAAAATCTGAGGTGTGTACAGCGCTCGTCGTTCACAAACGATGAACGATCGTAATGCAAGTGAAGGGGGTGCCGCTCCGTCGATCTCCCTATCCGGTCTGCATACAGCAGAACGGTGCTGTATGTACAGCACTCGTCCATGGATCGTGGAGTGCTTAGTCGTTCGAAAGGATCATGAAAGATCAACCAACGACTATAATTGCAAGTGTGTATGCGGCTTAAGAATTGGAGGATGAATTTCAAAGTTCTAAAAATGATAAGACTGAGTTGGGGAGGGAAGAAGGATGTCTATACAACGCCATAGTTTGTACCTTTTTCTTTTCTATTGGCAATGATGATCTCATCAATAAAATACTGGTTCTTTTCCTCATTTTCCATTTGCATCAGGAGAATCTGATCCACATAAATTATAGAAATTCCATTGTCTTCCCTCAGTTGGTCTTCTATACACATCTGAAGATCCATACAGACAAATTTCCAGCTATTATAGAAAATAAACACAGTGTTCACAGTGTTCATAATAGACAGAACAAACAGTAAAATATAGCTTTACCCAGCAGATATAAACATTATGTGTTTCCATTTCCAAAATTTGATGTAACTTTATTTACCTTCAATGCTACTGGATAAAATATGGAAAACCCATAATAGCTTAGGACCCCATCCTACAGTTATGTTTTGCATTCCCCCAATTCCTCATAGCCAACAGCAGGATTCTCAACCGTGACAATTCTATGAATCCCACTGGCCCCTACCTTCCCTAACCTTCAAAACTTTTTTTGGATCCCACAGAGTATTAGAGCTGGTTTTAGATTAAGGTTAACTGGGCAATAACCCAGGGCCCCCACTTTCTCGAACGTTGACAATTCTATGGATCCTACAGGAGGTCAGAGCTGTTTTTTGGAGTTGGGGCAAACTGGACAATTGACCAGGACCCCCATTTTCTCCAACCGTAACAATAATATGGATTCAACAGGGAATCAGAGATGTTTTCAGGGCATGGCAAACAGGAAAATTGTCCAGGGCTCACATGTTCTCCAACCATGACAATTCTATAGATCCCATGGAGAATCAAGACTGGTATGGGGTAGAGCAAGCTGAGCAATTTCCCAGGGCTCCTACCTTCTACAACCATGGCAATTCTAAGGGTTCCACAGAGAATCCAAGCCAGTTTTAGAAAAGGAGAAACTGAGTTATTGCCCAAGGCCGCCACTTCTCTTCATCCTTGACAATCTAAGGATCCCATACAGAATTAAGATTGGTTTTAGAGTAGGACAAATTTGGAAATTGTCCAAAGCCAAAGAGTTTTATTTAAACCATGGGACAGAATTGCACCAATACATGAAAATATAACAAATGCACTTGAACTCTACGAGTGTTTGTGAGATACTCGTTGATATGGAAGCCACAGCATGTTATTAGCCACTTAGTTGATGAGAAGAATTGTACACGTGTGTGATTGGGTTAAACGTTCATATTGACAGAACTTATAAATGGATAACATACATACATGTTTAAAAAAAAACTATTTACCTTTCAGGAGTCTTCTCTTGAATTTCCCATTGACAAGTATAATTCTTTCCCACTGTGTTCAGTGGATTGATAGCAGTGTTATATGTGACCGAGACCAGCAAATATTCTCTCAGATATCCCTTATAGGCAAAACACACCTGAAAGAAGATTCACATTACATGAAATACATTTTATATTCAAGATGTCATAATTTAAAGAAAAACTAGAACTCTCAGTTACATATTAATTTTTTAAGTTTACTTAACTGAATATTTATTTCTTTACCAATATTATAACATCATTGTTTTCCCAATTACCATTTATTACAGGGTACACCTATGACAAGTGATTTACACAATACCAAGGAACTATCTCTATTGGAACTCTATACAACCCGTTCAGTACAGCAGGAAGGAAGGCGAGGTTAGGGGAGGAGTTACTATACTGAGTAAATTTCAGCTTGAGTTACTGAGCACTGTAGACAACAAGCTTTCATATGCAATGTGTTTATATTATGCTAAATAAAATGAAGTGCCAGGCAAGAAATCTATCAAGAAAATTTCCTAATAATACCATTCCTCAATAGTAAACTACAACACCATCTATGTTCAGATCTCTCTATTTATAGATCTGTATACTCAGGATAATCAGATATAGTTAACACTCATTTAGTTCATTATGTAATCTGTCAACCGACATGTGGTGCATATAGTATCCATTGCAGTGGGAATGTGTTCTGCTAGTTGAAATAAACTGGCCACCATGTTCCCATGCATTTTAGCATGCGCATCCTGGCTGCTGCAAAAATGTGAACCAAGCCTGAATGTGAAGGTTACCAAAAAGAATATAAAGTCATCAGTCTATTAGGATAACATCCGATGTGTCTCAATGGCTGCCAATGGCAGTTCATCTTCCAGTTAAGGTTTCTTGCCTTTGAGCCCACTTGGGCACATTTACATCCCGAGGTAGCTGGTTACATTTTGTCACCACTAATAGTGATCAGAATGTTTTAACATAAAATTAATACTTCTTTCATCATTGCTGTCTGCAAAGCTGAAAAATGGAATCCATAGCACAGAGCGTTGCATGGGTTTGATCAAAGCTCTGTGATGAGGCTTCATGTTGTGTCTTTGTTAGGACGTATTACCGAGGCTTCATGGCTGGCAGTATAATAGCCTGCATGCACAGTAACCATTGGAACTGAAAAAGTTTCATTTTACATATTGTGCGTACAATGGAAAAGAAATGTATTCTCAGAGTTATTGCTGCAGTGTTCTATATAAAATAAAGTGTACATGTAGCACTCACACGCCCATAGGAGTGGCTGGTTTAAACCCAGGTTCTCTTCCTTAAGAGAGGTGAAATGAACACACAAATAAACACACAAGCACAATCCAACTTTAAGCCAGGGTTTTCTGTTTTGTTTTTTGATGTTCAGGGGTGGGGTCAGGAGCACATAATGTCCAAGCAGCAGCTCACTGGTTGAGAGAATACCAGGACAACATAACTTTTAATCCTAGCAAATCTCTTTGAATCAAGCAGGCCTTTATTAAAGATCCACACTTTAGGGTAACACAGCTCGAAGAACCTCCTGGTTGGAATAGGTAACCCCTTCCAGGCCCGATATCAGCACCTGCAGGTCTTGCTTAAAAGTTCCAACATTTCTATACTTCTCTAAACCCTTGCCCAGCCTTTGGGTCTCATATGACATCACTGGCAACAGAAAAAAACAACTGCAACTGCTAACTGGTTTTCCTTTAAACTATGGTCAGGTACTCTACCTAGAGAGCCAGTCACTTACACATAAAAAAGGGTCCACCAAGGCCAGTGTTCCATGGAACCCCAATGTTCCTCCAGAGTTGGCTAGGGCTTCCTTGAGCAATTTGTGCCCTTTTGGTCAGTTTAACTGACACCTATGATCTTTGATCAGTAGAAGTAGCATTTTTTCCACTCATCAGCAATGCAAGAGACATTCTTCCAACTGACCATCACACTAATGTACTGTGAGCTGTGGATATAGTAATTACAGCAGGGAGTCCCTGAAGACCCCATGTTTAAAAGGTTAAGCAACACTGATCTAGACCAATCAGATAACCTAAAGACCTTGGAGTCACTGGAAAGTTTTAGACTTAATAAAATCTGAAGGATCTCCAACAAGTCAGGAAACATTCAAGAATGATATCCTACGAAGGCCTCATCATTAGAGCAAATACGTAATGGTAGACCCAAGGGCTTGGAGACATGCTCAGTATCACAGAACTGGTTCTGGCTTTAGATTCTGTGGTCTTTCTTCCTCAATCTCAAGGTTACTCCCAGTACTTATCTTCTCACCTCAACACACATCACTGAACAAAATCCCTTGTGGGTGAGACAGATATTACCTTCTGGTGATGACAAAGACTGGCCCAATTCTTCCACAACTTACAATTGGCCAGTAAAGCTTTTCACCATAGTGAGTGACTAACAGCAAAACTTGAGAGAAAGAGGCAGAGCAGACATTTTCTTCAAATACTTCCAGGTATTTTCCCACTTTTTACAGTTTTGCTGAATTAAATAGGAATCTTTCTCCTGTACTATTTTATGATTTAAAAAAATGGATTTTATCTCATGGAAATATTACCATACGTGTTGCAGTGATGTAATGATTAGAAAAATCGAACCAACAAGTCGTACAACCTTATGGTTGGATTGTTATGTGTGGGTTGAGTGGGTCACAAAATATCTAGTGTTTTGATTTCTCCCATCATGTACGTACATGGCTGTACTTGTTTAACTCTAGTTTTTCCATTGAATTAGATTTCTTCAGAATATATTTTGGCTTGAAGCTGCTGACCATTCCACAGTACGGCTCAGTCCACCCTGCCATCATTCCATCTGTGCCAAGCTCGTTCCTCTCATCTAACATACGAGAAAAGAAAAATGAGGTCAATATATTATTTTATTTATGGATTGTATTTGCTATGTCCAAGCAGAATGTGAGAGGGATCAAACAGGTCCACCCATTACAAGCTGCTTACGGGAAGTAGAGGGGAGAGGTGGCAATCAAAAGACTAGTCACCCTGCGCAAAAAGAGACAGTAGTAGTAACTGATTTTTAATACAGGAATAGGAAGTTTTATACTAGATTACAGTACAGATGGGAATGACATGTAGCATACATTGCATCATTGCATCAAAATGAAAAAAAATTCTTGGCATCTCCTGAGCTGTGAAAAACTAAAAAGGATGAAATATTGCTAGGTCTAAAAAAACTCTTCACATACTTCACATACTTGAGCATTACCAATTTTTTCCCTCAAAATGCCAATAGAAAAAGAGTCTCAGTATATATTTGGGTCACACCACTAGATGGCACTGTGTCCTAATGTAACCCGTGTAACAAACTCATCTGTCAGACACATGAGACATGCATGTGTGTCACATATTACGTATTATATCACATATTATGAGGACACAGCAATATCACATATTATGAGGACACAGCACCATTTACTGGTGGCTAACAATAATGAACAAAAGAGCAAGTGACCCATCATAACCAACTCAGAAGTTAAAAATACTTTCACCAGAAAAAAGAAAGAAAAATAATATTTAACACACAATTTGGTTGGTTACTGCTTTGAATGTTAGTAGTGATGGTTGCATTTTGTGTTCTAGGTTTATACTCAAGTAAAAACTTTTTCCTGTATTTTTAAGTTAAAATAAGAACCCGGATTTATATATGAGTATATATAGTAATTTCTGAAAGAGTGTTACTAAATCTAATATGGTCATTTCAGATATAAATAGTGCAGATTGTCCTTAACTAATCAGGGTTATGATAGATATATTTTTATCACTGATCTCTCACCTTCCTCAAATCCATAACTGCGGAATAGATCTCCTGTGGACAGCTCTCTGACACAGTGGACTGACACCATGTCCTTAATGACGGACTTAATCTGAATAAGAGGAAACAAAAGGACAACAGTAATGGTTTTAGAGAATACAATGGAAGGATACATTGGCATGATTTCCTAGTTATAGTCTAATACTCACTTGCTTGGCAGTGCTGTTAAGGTGAACTGGTTGACTTGCTACACCATCCCAACAAAACTGGACTGGGCCTTCTCCTGAAAAGATCAGCCTCTGAAGAACACAACACAAACTAGATTTTAACCTAGGACACTCATGATCAATAATCTAATGGGTGTACAATGGGCCACCAAGATTGTTTAATGATCCGCTGTGGTCACTAAAGGACCAACTGGGGATGACCACTATCATTTCCTATGAAAAAGGACACAGCGGGGTGCTCCAACCAACAACATTGGACACGTTGGAGCAGTAGGCAGGGGACGTGTTGGACTACTGGAGTTTTGAGCAGTTACATTGGGGTCTGATTTATTAAAGCTCTCCAAAGCTAGAGAAGATACCCTTTCATTGGTGAAACTAGGTGATCCAGTCTTGGAGAGCTTTAATAAATCAGGACCATTGCATGTAAGAGCATTGATCTGATTCTCCAATTTAAGGCTAGCAGTGGTTATTTCGATGTTTGCGGCAGCACAAAGCAACTACACAGTTAAAATAATCAACATAATTATTATTGTATAAGCAGTAGGAATGCATTACTGTAAAAATACAAATGGATTTATTTAGTTTTAGATTATAAAAAAAATCTGGTATGATACGAGTACAAAGAAAGCAGAAAAGTAAATTGTTACCTGGATTTCAGGAAGTCGAGCAGATCGGGCCACTATCTGATGCCTCTCTCGTTGGTAGGTGATCACTACTTCTGGATTCAGCCAAGTGTTGTGAATCTGAACCCCGATTTTCATGCTGGATTTCGGTCCTGTGCCATACTGTAACATCTCCATGTAATATTTCTCGCCATGTAAAAGCTCCATTTTTGGGGATTTCTGTTTCCAGCGATCATTCCAGTCCAACTCCCAGTGATCAGTCCATGTGGGAATGCCATGTGGTATAGAAGCAATCTCAAACTTTAACACCAGCACAATATATTAGTGCTCAATAAAAAATGTTTCTTTTACTCAACTCAAAGAGGTCTATATATATATAAATTATTCACAAGTCATTTCCAATGGGATTCGGATCATTTTCATGCAACTAGTCACTTTCTTATCTTGCACAGAGATTTTTATTCATCACTAGGGTGTACACTTTAATTTTCATTCATTCAGCAAAAGTATGTATAATCATTTTGTGCAAATTGGACAACATTCACCCATTAGGACAAGGTGGATTATAAATTATGTTTTGGTGTGAATGGCACCAAATAATGAATGTGAACATTGCTGTTGGGTGAACATAACAAAATCGAGTATTCTTTGGATGGAAAATCAAAATTCATTTTGTATGTGTTGAAATTAAAATTGGGTACCAATATGTGTAGAAATAAAATCTTACCTTTGTTTCAGCCTTCTCTGAAAAACTGAAGAAGAGTTGAGCTGTACTCTCTGCCAGTATCCAGAATGTGTAATTGTTGGTCTCGGGGCACACAAAGAACCCTTGTAGCTTTGCACTGTATAGAGAGAAATCTTTGTAATTTAATGTAGAAGCTAATTACAGAAGAATTACAAAATATTATCAAGTCAGTTATCCCAATGAAGTTGGAGTCTGGTGCACAAAATGGTAGTAAGTTGCAGGAACTCCATTTTTCACCTGTCACCTGTTAAGGTGTGGGATATATAAGGCAGCAAACAAACAGCCGGCTCCCGAAGGTGATGTGTTACAAGTTTATGAATCTGAAAATGTTGGACAAGAGCCATATTTTTGGGTCTGAGCATATCTATAATTGGAGACCTTGTGGGGTGCTCTTGACATGCAGTGGTCAGCACTTAACAAAAAAGGTCCAAGCAATACCAACCGGGGGACTGGTAGCTAGGTCAAGGACTCCAAGGCTAACTGATGCACATGGAATAGGAAAAGTTGGTCCGTCTGGTCTGAACTTCAGAACTACTGCAGCACATATGCTTATAAAATAATGATACTGGCCCTGAAAGAAAAGTGTCAGAACACACAGAGCATCAAAACTTATAACCGCAGACCTGAGTGTTAACAGCACCTACAATAGGCATGTAAGCGTTAGAACTGGACCATGGAGCAATGCAGGAAGTGGCCTCGAATCACCGATGTTTTGAATGGTCAGGTGCGTCAGAGAGTTGGCAGAAGTAGAGATGGCAGGCCGGTAGGAGAAGTGCACTACAGCTGCTAATACATTGGAACCAGGTACCAAATGGTACCTCCAGAGGTCTGGTAGGGTCCATAACTCAATGGGTCAGAGTTGATTGGTGGCACAAGGAGGACCTGCACAGTACAAGATGAGCGGTTTAATGTTTTGGCTGATTGATGTATCTAACATTGGTCCACTTAAGGGACAACGTAACTTTAGGTTGCTACTTTATGCTGTTTGGATGGGGAGGGGGCAGAGCTAGAAGCCATTGCAAAGTGTTGCATGCCTATAATTAGAGAGAACATAATGTCACCTCTGTACTTAGCTGCTTATCTGGAGCATTGAGAATTGTATAAACTTTGCCATATGATATAGTCTTGACCCCCAGATTTCTCCAGGTTCCTCCAACGGTAACACCATTTCAGGTACATATTATATACAAGCTGCAGATAAGGTTAGAGGCTTTTGCATGATGTGGCCTCATTCTTTTATACAACGACTGATCCAAAAATGTAAAGAGCATAATATTCAGCTTTCTCTTATCTAAATATCTGCCTGTAAAAACCATAACAAATAAAAGATTTAGTTTAATTTGTCACCTGAAAGTGTGTCCTGGTTTCAGCCTGAGGTCAGGAGAACCAGCGTCTGGGACCAATGATCCATAGAGAAGTGAAGGTTTCTCAGTAATATTTGGATCAGTTGACCCATCCCATACTTCATACCACAAACCTCGGTTACCTGCGTAAAAAATAAAAAAAATAAAAAATGTATCTAAATACAAAAACAAAATGTTGCCAAAGATCAGCTTTCATGAACGTCATGAATTACCTGGATGAGGTGGATTCTTTTTTTGTCCTTCTGGTGCTGTTGTACAAATGATAACTTTGGGAATCACTGATCTGATCTTGCACGGGGCTCCTAAACAGAAAAAAGGCAAATAGACAAAACACAAAAAATACGAATACAACTTCTAGTTTTGTGTGTTTATACAGTTTGGGTTAGGTTTATACTTCTCCAAGTGTGCTATCATCAAGCACCAATAATGCATCAATGCATTCTACTAAAAGATCTGTTACTCATTTTCTCCAGGAGCAGCAGAAGACGCGGGGACAAGACCAGTAAAAGACTGGCAAGAGGAGTAGTTTGGGGAACAAGTCCTCACAATCAGAACCTTTAGGGAGAAAGGAAAGACCATGGGACAAGAGATGAGCGAGAATTCCTCTGGCATTCTCCCGAAAATTTCCTCGAAGTTCCAATGGGTTCGCGATATTTTGACAAAACCATCGGAAATCACTAAAGGAGGATTATCACGGCTGCATTCATAAATACAGCTGTGGGAATCCTTCTGTCAGTGAGCGAGTCCCGGGCACTACCGGTCAAAATGAGGGCAAGCTTCTATTCTGACCTGTAGTGCCTGGGGATCTCTCACTGAGAAGATGATTCTCACTGCTGCTTTTATAAATGCAGCCGCGATACTCCTCCTTTCAGAGTCCCGAGTCATGCGGCTTGTGTTTAGGAAAAAATGCAGCCGTGGGAAAAATCAGAGGATTTTTCCCACGCTGCATTCATTCATGAGCAGCCAGCGAGACTCACACTGTAGATAGAGAAACTCTATCCAGGAACACATAGTACAGGGCTACAACAGCTATTAGGGGAGTGGAGCTGCTCCGCTCCCCTGATTGCTGTTGCTGTCCTGTAGTATGTGTTCCTGGATAGAGTTCCTCCAGCCAGGGACACCGGACTCCTGTGTTCTTGGATAGAGAAACTCCATAAAAGAACACATAAAACTAGTAAAGGGCTGCAAGAGCGAATTTACAAAGGCCATTCTCGGATACATGTTTGGTAAGTGTTCTCTCTAGGAAAAAGGAACATTAGATGTTTAGAGATGCAAAGTAGAAATGTATTCTGAATCTTTCAATGTCCAGTTTTAACACACATGGTAATACAGTTACTAATTTATTCAAAATAATCAATTATTTTTTGCATGAAACTAGTATATCTTGGTATCAGTCTCTTGTATTTCCCTGCACAGTAAGATTTATATTTTGCAGCCAGGAAACACTCGAGAAGGATACAGCATAATAAATAGAACTGACAGCTCTTCTGCTGCTCTTTTAATGACTTATCAGCGAGTTGGCGTGTTTCTTTAATCAAGCTGTGCTGCTGGCTGTACTGTCTGGCAGAGATTTGTATTTTTATTTGCTGTCCTGAGATTGGCTGCCTTGCAAAAACTGATATATCCATACCTGCTACAGCAACTTGAATTGGCTGCTGGAAGAAATCCCCAGTAATGGTGATATCTGTCCCACCGCCTATGCTGCCAGATTTAGGAGTCACCGACTGGATCTCTAAAAAACAAACAATATTATTAGAGTATGTTTATTGTTTAGAAATAAATATATGGGACAGATATAACAAAAAATCCAGCCATGGCTAACAGGAGGACGGAATGAGTTGTGGTTAGCAATAGTGGTATTTGGATAAAAGAAGGATTTTTATTCCATTAAACTATGAAAGAAGTGAGGATGAAGGGTGAGTCATTTCAGAAAGAGTGCAGAGACGCACTACCCCACTTCAGCCACTAGGTGTCACCAATACCACACAAGCTCTATTTTCAGGACTAGGATCTACACCAAAAGTTTTGCATAAAGTATAGAATAGGCAAAACTTGTTTCTATTGTCGTCCTTGTACCCATTTTAAGGATATTTTTTTAAATATCCGTCCCAAGAAAATGTTTTTTTAAAAAAGACACCATTTAGATTTTTGATTTTGATTTTTATACCATCTTTAAATTAAATTGTACATACCATATCACATATCTATTGCATACAGACAGTTGGCACTGTACCTGAGTGCGTTTGATAGAGGAAGAGCTCTTGTTTCGCACTGATATGCCAGGAGACTTTGCTCACTATGGACCTGTTCAGGGAGAAATGGATAGAAGCTAGTATTATTTAATGTACATCGCTGCATATTATGTTGGCGCTATATAATAATAATAATACATAGGCTGTTCTTGTATAGGATGCTTATAGTCATGGTATTTTTTTATATAGTGCCAACATATTTTGTAATGCTTGATAGAAAATACATGGACTAATAACAACACAGAACATAAAAGAAAAAAAAGTAATGAGCAAAGAAATATTACAAAAGTGTTAAAATACTTTTACTTTTTTATTATACTTTTCTACAGAATTAATAGTATTTACAGCTTTTAAAATCTACCCCACCATCCTACCCCCACCTCGATTCTCCCCCTTCTCTATTGGGTACACCCACCCAGATGTATGTTTTGTCTTTCTCTCTTTCTTCCTCTGTGTTGAGTGGTCCCCATTGACACAATGAGCCTAATTTATAAAAGCTCTACAAGACTGGAGAGGATACACATTCATCAGTAAAGCTGGGTGATCCAGCAAACATGGAATGGATTTCCTAAAAGTCATTTGCTTTTTGTTAACAAATGTCTTTAATCTCCCAGCTTCACTAATGAAAGTGTATCCTCTCCAGCCTTGGAGAACTTTAATAAATCAGTGATCTTGTTGATGTGATAACAGCTGCAACATTCTCTGCATTATTGTACTCAGATGCCCCTAATGGGTGGGCCCCTGGTGCCTTAAATTAAAAAATGATTGCTTTAAAATTCCAGATGTCATTAATCTAAGCGGAACAGTGCCATCTAATGGTGGAGAGGAACTACTTTGGGGGTGTAATGTTGGGGAGCAGATGAGTCTATCAGCTAGAGTTGCTTTTTTATTTTATTAATAGATGGGGAACTAAAGTTGGCCACCGACCGATGCTTGGGTTACACAGAGGTATGCGACTTTGGCTTCTAGGAGGCCAGTGCACCCTTTTCACCCCTAATAGCACTATCACAATAGAAAATCTGTAACATTAGGAACATACCTTCCTTTATTGAATACAGAAAAAGTCATATTCTGGGATCCTGCAATAGATAAAAAAATCTATGGTCAGTGTGTAATTAAAGCTGAATGCTACAAGATTCTGATGCAAAATCCCAACAATGTACTAAACCTTCTTTAATAATTCTTAATTACAGCTGTCTCGGGAAAACTTCCAATGATGGCATTTTGCCATGAATAAATATTAGGACTGAAGATTGGCCGGCAGCATGGTCAGCAGCTCCCCTGGCTGAATGATTGCATTTTGCTTTGGAGAAAGTGATATACCCCTGGCCACCTCTAGAGGGGGCTGTTTAAACATAGGAGATCTGTTCTGCATTGGGTTAGATGGGCAGCCACATATGGGTTATAGTTTTGGTTCTGTTTGTGCAATGGATTTTTTTGACAAGAGCCCCATGGTTCCGCCTTTTAATGAGATTTTTTCAATCTTTAAAAAATGAACAATATTACAATACATTATAATTTTACCTGCCCTGCCCATTTATAATTTAAATTTATCAGCTTAAAATCATGATAATCGAGTGATTTTTAGTAAGCTTAAAATGTAATAAAATACAATAAAAAAATGCTATTGAACATTTTGGGGTTTGACAAATAGTGTCCCCCCTGTTGCAAGCTGTGGTTCCTACCACTATAATAGGATGGGATGGTTGGGAGAAACCATAGTTGTTGACAGGAGGGGGGGCACTATGACACAAGCAGTAATTTTTTTTCTTTTATTAGCAGCTCTTGAAGCAGCTAAGGGATTCCTGTACTATTCAGGTTTACAGATTCCTTTGTGCATTCAAAAGCACAGAGAAGAAAGAGTTAATTGGTGAAGCGGACAAAATAACACAAACCCACACAAACAGGTGGTCAGTGTTCCACAATCACATGACCAGAGGCAGTGGAGAGCAGGTGGTTTCTGTAGTGTAGTGGTTATCACGTTCGCCTAACACGCGAAAGGTCCCCGGTTCGAAACCGGGCAGAAACACTTTTTCCTCTTCTGTTAACAGTTTCCTTTACCCCTTATACCTAATATATTTTAGGGTTGGCATTTTTTTTTAGCTACAAAGGTAACCTGCCAACACTCCACCTATACAGGGCATCAATAGTTTAAAATAGCATGTAACGTTTCAAGGAATTGGGTAGAACGAGGAATCACGGCTAACATTTACTAAAGCACTTCTCATCTATTTTATTTATTAGATTTCATGAGTGAAATACACAGGACAGAGCTGTCTGACTGATCACTATGGCACCTATGACATGGTGATCACATAAGGTAGATGCTTTAGCTTGCAGAGGAACACAGCCACCTTCAGGTTGAAGTGCTCATCTGCAATGGTATAGTATCTAATCTTCAAGCACTAGATTATTAAAATATAGTATAAATAAATAAAAATATTATTTTGTATTGGTAAGCCTATATAAAAGAACAATATTTGTATTTTTTAAACACTATAAAAAAAAAGCTTTTATTTGCCCATAAAAAATATTTAATAAGATATAAAAATGAGTTTTAGGGCTCTGTTTATGAATAATTTGCCTTGTCAATTCATGTGAAATTGGCTGACAGATGATCGAATCTCTCTACATTTCTCCTTTCAGTTCCTAATAAAACAATGACTCGTCCTGCCACCTAGTGGCCAATTGTCAAAAGTGCTTAGCGGTCACAATTGGAAATAGATTCCAAATAAATATTATTAGCGAATTGACATGGGATTATTTTAAATAAAGAGCCCGTAATGTTATTGCTGAGGGTTTTTTTACTTTAATAGGAAGATTCTTATTTATGATGAATAAGTGACATTGATACATACATTTAACTCACATAGTGTTAGTTACCAATCTCACCATCCTCTGAAAAAGCCGAAAGGCGAAACCCGCCAGCATTGGAGATTCCTGGATCCAATGCATGAATTTTATTTTCGAGTTAACTGACACATGCAGCCACTGCTAGATTTGGCTTGGTGCCGTAGGTAGAAATTACATCATTGATCTATGAAAGGGTTAATAATATTGGAAAACAGTGGTGGATGTAGCCAACAGTGATCCCCTATGCACAACTGACCTAGAGGCCCCATGCTGAATTGACTTGGGCGCTCTGTTGGCTGAGGACGGGCCAGGACTCTCGTGAAGTGGCACACTTTGCACCTCCCTGTCTCCAGCCATGTTGTAAAAAAAATTATTTTGCTCACCAATATAGTTTCCTTCTGTCCTGCACATCAGTGTTCCGTTCCCGTTCTCTACACGTATTGGGTATCTGGACAAGACAAAATCCTTAGAGGAGCCCTGTTCTTTTTTAATGATAAAGTGTATGGACTTACGACAGACATGTTTTTTCATTACATAGGCAGCCTCTACTTCCTACTTTTCTATTACTATTCTGTACAATAGCAGTGCTTTACTTATACTTCCTTCAGAGTAAGAATTGTTGCAAAAACGTCATTGTCAACTTGAGAGTGCCCTCTACTGACTAATCTACAAATATTGACTAATTTTTAAATACAAGCAAGTATTTGAATAGGACTTAATACGAGCCTCTTGCAGTCTGTAAACAGCACAGGTATGAGCTGACCCTTAACCTTACAAAACTCACATGGTCTGTAGCTGCAATGTATCTAATATAACCCTACAGTATCTCATTCTAGATGATCATTTTGGGTAGACTGGACCTAATATACACCCAGCCATAGTCAATTTTAACCCCTATATTACTTACATGCTATCAGAGGTCCGGTTAGCTAATGAGCAGAGTGAGAACCATCCATCCAATACAGATTCCATAATCACTGGGCTGAAAAAAAACATTGACATGCAGAAAAAATACATGCAATACTAAAACAGCAGTATCAAGCCTTCCCCCACCTCCCATCAGTGATGACTGTTTAAAGCCCAACCTGAAGACTCACACCTTTATTTTTAAATACCCCATTTCTCAGTAGAAATTTTCTAACCCACTTTCCAATTAGAGTGTCCTGACAGCTGATTAACACAGGTAAGAGAAGGGACAAGTCTACAATAACTCACAAAGAAGCAGTATTAAAGCAGCAGTATCAAGGCTTCACCCACCACCCATCAGTGATAATTATTTAAAGCCCAACTGAAGTCTTACATCTTTTAACTTTAAATATCCTATTCTCTCGTTAAAAATATAGCTTTCTGCTTTCTCAATCCAGTGCTTTGTCCTCAGAAAGCTTATAAACACAGTCAGATAAAAGAAGGGACATGTCTACAATAACTCACATGACTGCAATGTTAAAACAGCAAAATCAAGCCTTCCCCCACCACCCATTAGTAAAAAATTTTTAAAGTCCAACTGAAGTCTTACACCTTTGCCTTTAAATATTCTATCCTCTATTTTGCTTAATTTTTCCCCAATGTAGTGCTGTGTCCTGGCAGGGCTGATTAACACAGGTAACAGAGGAGGCGTGTCCACACTAATTTACATAGCTGCAGTATTAAAGCAGCAGTATGAAACCTTATCCGACTACCCATCAGTGATCACTGTTTATAGCTTAACTGAAGCCTCACACCTTTAGGTAAATCTGTGTTTACCACAGGTTAAACAAGAGAGGTGTCCACAGTAATTCACGTAGTTGTAGTAATACCACAGCAGTATCAAGCCTTCCCTCACCACCTATCAGTGATAAGTGTTTAAAGCCCAACAAGAGTCTCACACTTTTGTCTTTTAATATCCCATCCCCTATGTTGCTTCCTGTTTTCCAAATGTAGTGCTCTGTCCTGACAGAGCTGACTAATACAGGTAAAACAAGGGATGTGTCCACAATATTTCACACAGTTGTAATAATACCACAGCAGTATCAAGCCCTCCCTAACCACCTATCAGTGAAAACTGTTTAAAGCTCAACTGAAGTCCCACACTTTTGCCTTTTAATATACTATCCCCTATGCTGCTTCCTGTTTTCCCAATGTAGTGCTCTGTCCTGACAGAGCTGATTAATACAGGTAAAACACAGTAAGCCAGGTAATTCACACAGTTGTAGTAATAAAGCAGCAATATCAAGCTTCCCCCACCACCTATCAGTGATACCTGTTTAAAGCCCACCTGAAGCCTCACACCTTTGTCTTTTAATATCTTATCCCCTATGTTGCTTATTGTTTTCCCAATGCAGTGCTCTGTCCTGACAGAGCTGATTAATACAGGTAAAACAAGGGATGTGTCCACAGTATTTTACACAGTTGTAGTAATAAAGCAGCAGTATCAAGTCTTCCCCCACCACCTATCAGTGATACCTGTTTAAAGCCAAACTGATGACTCACATCATTGTCTTTGAATACTGCATTCTCCCAGCCAAAATATTCCTTCCTGTTTTCCCAATGTAGTGCTCTTTACTGACAGATGCTTAACACAGTTTGGTAAGAGAAGCAATGTGTCTATAGTAACTCAGAAAGATGCAGCATTAAAGCAGCAGTATCAAGCCTTCCCCCACCACCCATCAGTGATAAATGTTTAAAGTTCAACTGAAGCCTCACACCTTTACATACCCCATTCTTCCAGTATACCTTCATTTATTGCCCCCCTTGTCCCTTATAATAAAACTAAGATAGAGAAAGGGACCTAGTGGGGTTCCTCTTATACCTAAGCAGAGAATTGCATCATCTGCCTTATAATTGAGTATTCCATTTCTGCACTGCCTTAGAATAAAGCAGTTGCATAGTTACCCTATACAAGTAAATATAAAAGCCATCCTCCAATGTACATTTTTCTGTAGGTAAGTTTTGCTGCATTGCATTGAATAATTGGGGTGGATGTGTCAGAGCAATCTCTCCTAATACAATAAACAGAATATCACACAGCCATACCCCTCAATGTAATCTGTATCAAAGTCATAGTTTTCAATGTGTTCAGCCATGATTTTTCCAGAAATCCTTATGATGCCCCCTACAGGACAAAAAAACACTTGCATCAGCAGAACATTACAATTCAAAAGGTGAGATTTAAGAACACATATTGTGAAAATATTGTAAATTGTACACTTTTGGCTCTTTTAGGGTTCTAATATTAAAATCAGGAATCTGGCATTACCATAAGCAATCTCTAGTGGGAATCTTCCAGGTCCATATGTTTTAATGGCAGTATTTTATTCCCACCAGGGAATGTCAGATTCCCTGGTTTATAAATGGTGAATTTAGTATACATCTTTTTTTTTCACAGCTGTGACAATGGATGGGATCAAATAGAGCACAGGTATGGATTGTGAATTCCAACGTGAACGTTCTTAGAAGTCTGCCACTGAAGTCTTTGAAATGCAAACTGCCTGTATATGTGGGCAAAATGAAATACTTAAGGTGAATTATTTTTCACCATCCAACCATATGACCAAAAGCCATCCACCAAGGTGAAAATCTGGTGGTCACTTCTGATGGATCAGAAATATATCTGTGCATTGGTCAGATCTCAGATCAATAAAAATGATCAATGTTAATAGATTCTGTACTTTTGGAGATATTTGTATCTTTGATTGCTATTTTAAGCTGATTGCAACCTATAGAACAATACCATGGGCTCTATTTATAAATGATTCCCCTGTCAATTCTCTCTAGATTCATTCCGAATTTTTATTTACAGGTAGTCCCTGGGTTACAAAGGAGACAGGCACTGCAGGTTTGTTGTTAAGTTGAATTTGTATGTAAGTTGGAACAGGTATATTATTTTATAAATACAATTAGGACAGATGTTTGTCTCAACATATTATTAGGCAGCATGGTGTCAGTTACTGTAAAAAATCCTCACTGTGAGTTATTCACAAAAAAAAAATGTATGGAGCCTAGACATTCATTAACTCCTGGAACAAGCTGTGGTTTGATATGCAAAAAGAAACAACTGCAGAGTTTGTCTTGGTCATTAAAAAGTTACAAGAGCTTGTAGAAGAGCTCAGTCTCAGCTCTGTTTAGCAAAAGATTTCTCCTGCAAGTCATGCAAACTGCCTCTCCCCCTCCAAGCCTACGTCCTGCACACGAGGGAGCAGGGAAGTAGGCAGATGTACGTATGTTGTGTACTACCTATATACTAATAGCCGTTCCTATTGTCACATCTGTGCACTTCTGAGGTTGGCCACTAGGTGTGGCCACGAGTCATAGATTTACTAGGAATTGAAATGAGGGCTGCCATTGGGGGAACCAAGGGTTCTTTCTGAACTGGGCCCCAATCAAAAGAGCTTGACTTTGCAATGTTGGAACTTTAAGATATGGGGAAGGGCAGCCCAGTAAGTTTACTGAAAGCACCCCTGCAGCCCAATATGGGCCTTTCAGTTTTTTTTATTTTTTTGTAATAATATGATTTACTCGGTTTGTTACCCTAGGGTCATTTTCCATAAATGAAGAAGGTTTTCCCCATCTTACCAGGCACTCCACTGGATGGGCTGACATCATAAATCACAGGAGTCTCCAGCAGTGAGAGCTGTAGGCAAAATATACATTTTTTAAACAATAGCATTACTAAACATAAAAAAAAAACAAAAAGATAAAGCAAACATATATTTTTTTAATCTCATCATGTGTGATTTAAATATTCAGTATGACCTCTTTTTATTTTCCAGTTTCTCCAAACCTTCTCCTCCAAAATCACCCATCGTTCACAAAGCTCAATAGCTCAAGCAGTCAAAAAGCTGAGCTAGGTTTCACAAGATGTGACTGTGTATTTACAAGAAACTAGTGTCCAAGTGCATTTGACTCATTTACGTAATTCCCTCCAGAACAACACACAGACTGTCATATGGAACTGCAGCTCTGACAGCCAATTAGATTCTGTAGCATTAACAAGCAATGGGAGGAAATAGCAAATAGCAAATGGGAAAAACCTAAAAACTTCATAAAAGGATAAAAAACTACAGGTACTCTTTGCTGCCAAAGAGTTAATCTTCAGCTTTTAATCGACAATAAAGCGATTATTATTTAATCAAGTGAGACACAAGTCACATGGGTTCTGGAGGTCCCCCTGGTGGGCAGCAGAAGCCTCACAGGCAGCCGTGGTAGCATTAGAAATTTTTCGGATTATTAAGAAAAGTATTTGCATGCCATCTTAAATGAAGTTAATGAGTCACATTCCTGGTTACATTGAGCACAATGTGCGCCTTTGTGTTGGAGCTCCTGCCAGCACAATGCCGCTTGCTGGAGGATCAGGGAATGTGTTCCTGCCAGCTGGGGGTCCGTGCCAATCTTGCCGATGAGTGTGCCTGACCTCTTGTTCTATTTATTAAAAGAGCAAATAATAAGAGCAAAGAGTAAAAATATTAATTAAAAAAAAACTATAGTGCTTGTCTGTTTTTTGAAACCATCTTCATCGCCTGAGGAAGCAACTGTGAAACGCGTCGGGATATTAGAGGAAATATCAATATGAATGGTTGGAGTAAAATATTTGTGATTTTTATAGCACACCACATTGGGTGATTGCTATTTAAATGTTGTACATGTGACAGTATTTGTTTACTAATCTTAACATGTTTGTATATGCTTTCCAACACATCATTGTTAACCAACTAAATAGCAAGCATTCACCTGAAAGAACACTTTTTCCACTTGTGTGATCTGTTGTCCACCATGGAATACAGAGACCTCGTACACAGCTTCTCGTCCTGCTGATCTGTTTGCAACAATAAAACATGTCAGCCACCTGTTGGTGAAATCTAGTATTGCAGCTTTCACATAAATAACTAGGGCCCTGCCTAATCTCAGCCACCTGTTGGTGAAATCTAGTATTGCAGTTTTCACATATATCACTAGAACCCTCCGTAATGTCAGCCACTTGTTGGTAAAATCTAGTATTGCAGCTTTCACATATATAACTAGGATACAGCCTGTCAGCCACCTGTTGGTGAAATCTAGTATTGCAGTTTTCACATATATCAGTAGGACCCTCACTAATGTCAGCCACTTGTTGGTAAAATCTAGTATTGCAGCTTTCACATATATAACTACCGTAGGATCCAGCCTGTCAGCCACCTGTTGGTGAAATCTAGTATTGTAGCTTTAGTTTACTTTTTCTGTGTTTCATGTTTTTTTTCTGGTTCAGGACATAAAATGCTTTTATTGTTACTGCTAAGGCGTTTCCAGTAGGAATGATAATATATAAGGTAAATATACTGTTTCTTTATCCAACTTTTTTTTAATGTAAATGTTGGTAATTCTAGTAATAAAATGTAAACATTCATTAAAGCTTGTTTACTTTTCTGTGTTCTGCAGGTTTTTATAGCTAGGCTCTGTAAATAGATTGGTTCTGCTTGCTACTGTTCAGGTGTTTCCAATAAGAGAGACAAAGTTATGAATATTTGCTTGAACAATCTTTTTATAAGGTAATTGTCAGTAATTACAGCATTAAAAAGTAGACTTTCAATAAAACTATTTATATATAATTGAACTACTTCCATGTTGATAAAACTGCTCAAAACTGCTGCCATGTTTTTGTTCTTTTGCGTATTGCAAAACACCCCAAAGGAAATATCTTACCTTGTTTTACATGTAACAGAGGATGACGGGGAATATAAAGGGAGAACGTCACAATATATAGGAGGGCTTTCTGAATTTGTCATGTGCACTTCAAGAGGGGAGCCATGACCAAAATACTGAAGGACGCTGTTATACAAGCTGCTGTCTGCCAAGGAGAAAAAAAAATGTGGGTCATGTAGATCCAAATACCAAATACCAAATACCAAACAGATGCTTCCATAACTAGAAGATAGCTTGGTATGGAAGAAATTGGTGAGGAAGAATAGCAATTTTGAAAATGTTTTTTAAATTATGGTCAAAAGAATGTTTGCAGGTGTGTTTGATACCTGTCACCCCTCAATGTGCCCTGTGCTTCCCCCTGCTACTTCTACATCCCTGGAACACACAAATTTCGTAACAATCAGAGGGCAGAACCACAGCACTGTTACGGGGGTCACAAGTATCTGACATACTTTTGAAGATTCGGTCAGTAGCTTCCCTCTGCAGGAGAGGGAACATATGAGAAAAAGGTGGATGAACAAGTTGGTATTGAACCAGGTCCAAACATGATTCCTTAAATGTTTTGTGATTTTTTTTTTTCTGTACAGCATTCAGCCTTTGTAGAATTTGAGTAGTACATACAGGGGCTGTAGTCTGACCAGGACAGGGTAATGTTAAAAGAAGGCATGTCCTGTTACGATAATGATGATTGAACAAATGGCCCATCATCCAACTACTGCAGAATGGCAATGTGTTGTAGGTTGCTCCAAATAAAGTTCACAGAACACATTATGCACTACTACTGAATAAATGATCATGGGATCCATTTACACTTTGGGTCTCTGCAACGTTTCTCTTAGTCAATATAAAAGTCCAATGACCAGAGTTTGACCACAGGAGCTTGCATTCCTTCTGCTCTGTGAAACTTACTAAAAGCAAAAGTCAATGGACAAATTCAATTTTATCATGTGACCATATCTTACCATTAAACTTTATGGTGATCCAGGTACCACCAGCAATGCTGCCCACCTTTGGGTCCACTGTGTAGTTCATGCAAAACACTAAAACTAAACAAAATATAGAACAATATTCATTTAGGGATCTAATAGTTTAAATGCAATAGAGTTGTTTTACTAAAGAGAACAGCTCCCAGGTTTGCCTACACTCTCAGCAAGGCTGTCAGTATTACAAATTCACCCTAACATCTGCTCATTACATTCTCCTCTGGTTCTGTTATTGTCCCGGGATTACAGCCCTCTCCTTTTAAATTATGGGTAAAATTTTTTTTCAAGTAGGGCAGGGTTCCCCAAGCCCTCCGGCCGTCTGACAGGTGGGCCACGGCTTTGGCTGGTGGACCCCCCAGCAGGGTCAGAAGAAGGAGGGGGGGCGCACCAGCCAGAGCAGTGGACCACGTTTACCATAGGGATCCCAGGCTCCGGGTGGTGGGCAGGTTGTGTCTCTGGACAGGCTGAGACCTGCCATGGGAGAGTTGGGGGGTTCTGGGTACATAACTCTGGGGGATGTTTCTTCCCTTTAGTGACACCCAGCTCCACGCACATGCGGGTCTGGAGTCTGTGCATTTAGTGGTCCGTAAGTTCCAAGAGGTTGGGGACCAATAAAGTAGGGGACCTCATTTTCAGTGGATCAATCCTCATTTCCTAACATCTAATCAGGACCTTGGAACTCCCAAGCCTAGAGTACTTCTGGTATGAATGGCTATCATCCTTTGTGCATTCCAAAACTGCTCAAGGCTCACCCCCTTACACCATGACTGCTATTGAGAGTACTTGCAAATCCATTACTGATGCAAGGGGTCATATATCTTTTTGTGCTCTTTCATTCCAATTCTCCATATATGCAGCTTTGGGAAAAAGATCTAGGTAAAGTCTGGGAGGTAGACGAGTGGTTTGGTGGAGCCTAATTATAAAACAGTATAAAGGTGGTATATGGTGCAGGCCAGACTTGTTCGATGCTGTCCATGGACATCGGCCCTTTATTTTATGCACATATGGTGGTTCTGCCCTGCAATCTGCCCAGCAGGGGTGTAGTTGTAAAAAAAAAAGGGGGGCACGGTACATGCCCGCCCCACTACACCCCTCCCTATGTGTCACTCAAAGGGGAAGAAACTTCCTCCAGAGTGACTTCATGATACCAGAACCCGCCCACTCGGTGGTTGTGTTCAGAGAGACAACCCGCCCACCGTCCTGAGCCAGAAATTTCATACGGGAGATATGGTTCGCTGCTCTGGCAGGTGTGCACCCCCCAGCAGGGTCCTTCTCCTGACCTCATGGGGGGGCAGACCGGCTACAGCCTTGGACCACCAAAGAATCCGTTGCACAATAAGAGTGGGCACGCGTGCTCATTACCAAAAAAAGTGAGAAAACAGCCATGCCCGCCCCACTGCACCCCTGTTTCTAGGGGGCCTAACACCACACTGTCGCCCAGTCCAGAGGGAGAACTAGTGAGTACCACTGAGATGCCTTAGCTCAAATGTTCCAAAAAGCTCTGTTATTTCCTTTTTTTTGGCAGCTAGAATCACTTTAGCCAAATCTTGGAAATCAGCCACTACCATCTTTATTGCACTAAAAGCAAAACTCAACTGGACAATGATAAGCAATAGGCTGACCTGCATTCTCAAGGACACCCTACATGATTTTGAGCTTTTATACGTTGTGCCTTGTTTGTTTACTTTGTCTCCCTAAACATTTTCCAAAAAAGGATTGCAATAAAGGCAACAACCCAGATTTCTTCAGTAAACCATGACAATATGCCGTAGATTTGATCTCAGGATTAGGAGTGCAGTTCTGGTTTTTGTAGGCTTCTTGTCTGACCAGTCAGATATTTTAAAATTTAGATGATTTTGGGCTGTCTTCTTCCAGAAGTTGTATGGAAACTACAGCACTAATACTTACCGGTGAATGATGTAATTTGTGCAATAGAAAAGTATAATAATATATGAACAATTCCTGAATTATGGAAAGTCTTCATTTTGCTTTGTGTTCTACATGAGCCTAAAATTGGAAGAAATTGGGAAAAAATTTTAATCTATGTATATATGTTTAAATAATTTAAGAAACATTCTGCTAAGAACACAAAAATAAATCTTAATCTAAAGTAGAAAAAGAAACCTTGATGAGGACATTTCTGCCTATAGTTTGGTGGTGAATTCATCTGCCATTTGCCCAATATGCTTTATGCAACTTTCACTTTTTATTGTACAATTAGTGATCAGTTAACCAAGAGGCACAAAACAGTTCTTGACATTTTGTAATAACTTTTCCTATAGAAGAGTAAATATTAACCCCCTGCATATTTACCCAACAGTGGTTAATGTGTTCCTAGAGAAGGAAGCACAAATAGAGGGTCCTGGGGGATCACATTACTGGAACAGTGTTACATTTGATGAGAATTCTTTGGAGGTGGCTCCCAAGTGTCCCTGCGATATCTCCTAAAACCAGTTTCTAATGGTGGCCATGATAGGTAGCACATATGGCTCCATCTGGCAGCAAACCAACCTGAGAATGGTGTCCCAAAGAGTCCTAGTATGAATGTCTGTAAAGAGGGTATACTCCCTTAATGGGTTGTTGCTTGATGTGTGTCTAAAAAGAGGGTGTGCTCCTTTAATGGTTCCCCTAATGGGGAACAACCCTACAGAATCTACCAGTTATCTATCCAGGGGTTATGGGGACTGGTATGGACATGAGTAGGGGGCCTAATGTTCACTGAATACTTACAAAGGTTTCATCTGGCAAGCCTGGTACTCCTATTCTTTATTAGCTCTAGGAGGGAGTAGACACACTTTCTTATTATTGAAATAAAAAAAAAAAAATCTAACCCTTAGACTGTAAAAATGCCATCACTATAGAATGCAGGCCATCAGATTCAACGAGTGGCCTAAAAGCTATTTTGACACTTTACTGTACGTTTGATGGCTGTTTAGCAGCTGCCACATTCTCCTGGTATACAATTATCAAATTATAAAAAGGGTAACAGTGACTATGGCATGCCAAGTCAACAATCGTCCTATAAGATTCATTGGCCGGACGTTCTCTATGACACTTAAATAGTAAAAGCTTCATTCTTGCTTCATTGCCATCACATTGCAGAAAAGTACTGCTATATAATATATCATTTTATGAATCATGTCATGAGGGGTCCTTCAATTTACATGAATTTTACAAGTAGGCAATAGGTATTTAAAGTGCATCTGAGCCCAAAAACAGAATTGTAATCTACTGCTGATTACCAGTCGTTAGGTGTGGTGACTGCTTTAGATTTTGAGGTTTTTTCCCCAATATTTTACCTCCCAATAACACATTTCTTAAGATGCCAACACTTACTCTGTATCTGTGGAGGTTCATTGATGACATTCTTGGACTGGAACCCAAAGGGAAGAAGTGAAGTGCATTGTTAGCGCTTCTTCTTCCCACTGACCACCAAAGTAAATAGTGACAGTGCAAGAGACAATCATCTGCCTACTGGCTGACCATCAATGTCAGAGATATTCTTTCCACTGACCACCAGTACGATGGACTTTCCTCTTCCCAAAACTATCATGTACAGGGTATTCGTCTTTTCACTGACCACCATTCTTAGAGACATTCTTCCTTCCACTAACCACCTATGAAGGGGGAAATCTTCTCCATTGTTAGGGTCACTCTTCTTCCTACTGACTACCATTATCAGAGCAATTCTGACTGATCACCAAAGACAGAATTATTCTTTATTATGAGATGTATTCTCCTTCCCACTAACTACTAATGCACAGTACATTTTTCCTTCCATTGACCACCAATTTAAGTAGTATTTGTTTTATTTCAAAATTACTGAAAATAAATTTACAATACAAAGCGTGGGGTCCTAAAAATGATCCACCTGTGGTGTAACATGAACTTCATATGGGACTGGTGAACAGTCTGTGTATATAGAAAACAAAGAATAAAGAGTTCCCTTTGGGGTTATTATTACAGTTAGAACACTAAGGTGAACTTTGAACGCACAGCAGGAGGTAAATTCCAAGGTGGACATAACAGAACTCTGATAGACCAGTGATGCTGAAGTTCCCAAATTATTTACTTGTCTCATCTCATTGAACACCAATATAAATCTAATTTTTTGCAATATATCTTTAAAAAAATATTATATAATGATACTTACAGCCAAAGTGTTGCTGTCATTTCCATAGGAATGTGGCTCTGCAACTCATAAATCTGTCCTGCAACATTTGCCTTTATGTCCATTTTCTGGATAGCCCGAGTCCATTGGATCAATGATACTTTCAAACATTCTTGGACAAAACCTTCACGTTCATTATCTCCTTTAAATGTCCAGCTAATGTTGTATACTCCATTTATTGCAATCGACACAGTATGACATTTTTATGCAGCCTGCTACTGGAAACGGTGGCGACAGGTTATTAAAGGTCTAAGCCTGAAAGTTTAATTCTCATACCTGCACCCAGGAGAAGCTTAATCATTTACTTATCCGTAAACCTTTGTGGTCAAATATGTAAGAGGAAAAGAATCTGTTAGCGAGGTCTCTGACCAAGGCAGATTAACTCAATTAATATTTCTGCATGCTTAAAGGTGAAGTATAATGTTTTCATTATTTAGAAATATGCATAGAAAAGAGATTAGTTTGATGTAGATAAGTCTATCACCAACCATTTATTTTAAATATTATCAAACATACTCCTTCCCTATGTCTAAAAGTTGCAGCATTGCAAAAGTCAATTTTTTTTATTGAGGCCTGGTACTCCTTGAACCCCCTCATACCCTCAATGGCAGTCCTGCTACAGAACTTTATCTTTGAAAGAGTTTTTTTTAATTCATTAAACTGCACATGCAAAAATGAAAAGATCCAATAAACAGCTTCAATCTAGAGCTGTCCATTGCAGACATTTCTGTGGGCAACAAGAAGTCTTCCCAAGTCTTCTGGGATGCGTAAGGGACAATGCAATTTAGCCTACATCCACTAGCTCATGGCTATATATATATATATATAAATATATATATATATATATATATATAAGGCATAGAGACCATAAAAAGAAGGAAAGTTAGGGGAACACCCAGGGGTCTGTTTATAAAGCGGTGGATCTGACATTCCCTTCCAGGTCTTTTATTGTGTGTTTTAATTTCAGTAAGTGATCCTCCAGCAGAATACAAATCACAAACCAAAGAACATAATTTATTCCATCAATTTGATTGTATTGCATCATTTAATAATTTATCAGTGATCTCCTGCAATTACCTTATCTTAATCAATTAGAAATCATTATGAGTATGCTAATGGTATTACCAATTCAATTCAATCTTCCAAATGTATAGGCACATTAAAATTGAATATTGGCTGAAGGCAAATTCATATTGCTGCTATTTTGACACTTTAAGCTTGTAGGAAGAGATTGTATTAAATATATTTCTGGAATCAAATAGTAGAAAGGTAAAAAAAAGGATCCACCTAGCCTCTAATATTGTTACACGTCATAGTTAGCCACCAGTGGGAATACATGAAATTAAAGAGGAAGAAAAGATTACGTTTTTTTCGCAAACAAAATTGTATTAAGGTAAGTTTAATTCAACATCATATAAAGCACATTAGTATGTTCATAATACAAGTGAACAACTTAAGGAGGCTGATCCCAAGGTAATGTCACTGGGATGAAAAACCCTATTTACTAGACACAGATATCCCTGATTACAAAAGTATTGTTGTCATTAATAACGTTTCGTATCCTGATGCAATTCAGAAAATTATTTTATACCCATTCAAATAGAGCAAGGTTATTTTTTAACAATTAAAGAGACCTTACTATAGAAAAGGGATGCTACATGTACAACATTGGCAGTGTTTCGAATGGTTGGTGGTTGTTAATCTGTCCACGGTGTATACAATCACCCCTGCCAATAACATTCCCATTCACAAAGTTGTTTGCCACTTGCAAATTTTTACAATAGTTTGCCAAATTAACAAATTGGAGACCAATGCAACCAATCTAACTTAAGTTGCAGGAATCCTAGAGAATCCACTTTTTAACAGTAAGAACATCTCGTGGTGCGTTGATGGTTTCATAGCCGGGGCCGAATAATATACCAATAGGCACAGTAGGCTTTTACTTAAAGGGGTCATAAGGTAACTCCTCTCCGTACAGTTATGGGACATTTTTTCCCATCACCACTCAGCTACTAGGACCAGTAAAACAAGAAAATGTTCTACGAAAAGCAGGTGATGCTAGAATAGAGGCGTTCCTTCATTTGTGCTAGAAATCCAGGCCCGATTATTCCCAAAAACATTAAACTGTTGCACACAGGTTGCAGGTTTTGGTACATTTCCATATTTATTTATGGCAATGACATTAGGGAGGGTTGGTGATCTCTGAATGGTACTCTGCAGATAGATGCTGCCAGCCTCTGTCATCCCCTCGTGCAGAGTGCTAGCCAGCAGCACATGTCCCGTGAAATGCTAATCCCTGTAATGTGAGCCACAAACAAGTGCATGACGCCGGCTCCCGTTCTCCTCGCCTCACATGACCTCAGCCTTCGCCTCCTTGTCTTGTATCCTTCCAGGAGACTGATCACAAGCTGGATGCACATTTGGATTTATTTGCTGTTAGAAAATAAAGACAAAATCAGTCACAGGGTATCGGACTTTAAAGTGGGCCTGCACTTTGTTAGAGGGAACATTTAAAAAAGATGATTCAGTAGACTAAAAGATTCACCGGTTTCCTCACAAGAGGGCTCCTTGTGGTATGCGAGGGTGCCTAGGCTTTCCTACAACATCATAGCTGTATATCTGTAGTGTTATATCTAAGGAACTGTTGTCTAGTCTCAGGGTTTGATGGTGTCACTATTCTGTTCAATGTTCTCCTTGCTGGAGGCTCTGACATGAGGAAGCAAAGCCCTGCTCTACCAAGATGGCAGCCTTCACATAGAGACCCATTAGAGAACAAGGCATGGTAGTTAAAAAAAAATATCAGATGGGAACCACAAGCAACAGTGGTGGACATAGCCAATAGTGGGCCCTTGTGCTGAACTGACCTGTGCCGGGGGAATCATAATGTCATTGTGGGAATACCTCATTGCGGGATCTCCGGGCACTATAGTTGATGAATGGGTCCCCATTCATCACCTGCAGTGCCCTGTGTTCTTGGATAGAGTTTCTCTATTCAAGAACACATAGTACAGCGCTGCAATAGCAATGTGCTACTACTATGTGTTCCCGGATAGAGTTTCTCTATCCAAGAACACAGGGCACTACAGGTGATGAATGGTCAACAAGTCAATCATCACCTATAGTTCTTGGATAGGGAAACTCTATCCAAAAAAACACATAGTAGTAGCACTATCCAAGAACACATACAACTAGTAAAGGGCTGCAAGAGCAATCTGATTGCTCTTGCAGCCCTTCAAAGACCCTAAAAAAACCCTGAATTCTCGCACCATTTACTTCAGTGGTGTTCGAATTCAGCATTTGATCACCCGGAGAATTTCTCACTATTCGATGGAATAGCTGTCGAATCGAATAGTGAGATAGAAGTGTAAGTGCGTTGGGGGCATAAATGAATAATAAGACATAACAATTTTTATAAAACCCATGCATTACCCCCCCCATGCTGCAAAAAAAGTGTATCTGGGCCCTTAGTGAATTTGCACGAGCTTGTGTGAGGCTTTGGCACTCCCATAATAAGATCACCTAGAGTGCACTGTGATTGCAGGGATGGGGGGATTATTATTGCTGAGAGGAACCTAATGCAGTCAGCAGTACTACAACACTTTAGCCAGTAAAAATATTTCTTTTTTATGTTGATTATACATTAGCTCAGAACGATGTGTAACTCAGGATAACGGGACAAAATAGGGGTAGAGCTAATTAATGCCAAAAGAGGGACAGTCCCTCTGAATTCGGTACGTTTGGGATGCATGGTTACCCCTACCCTTCAAAGGAAGTAACTCAGCAGCTCAGCTCACGCTCCTTCCAACATTCCAGCTTTGCAGCTTGACTTCCTTTGTTTCACCCTCCCTGCAGTGATTTAACAACCCCTGCTTCCCTTTCTAAAGTTTTGTGTCAGCCTGAGACATCTTCTTTATTGCCCATGTACTTACCTCCCGAATTGTGGAGATATGTAATAATAAGTAGAAAGTATAGCTTTGCCCTGCTTTTTTAGAAAGAAAGAGCATTGCGTTTGGTGGCCCATTCATTTGAATGTGCAGTAACATTATTTATAAAAGAGGAAAAATATCTGAAAGAAGAACAGTTCCTCTAAAACAGGGACAGCTGAGAGGTATGAAGGGGATGGTTCCTCCAAATCAGGGACAGTTTGGAGAAATAAATAGAAATAGTCACTCCAAATCAGGGACAGTTTGAAGGTACATTATGAAGGGGGACAATTCCTCTAAATGAGAGACAGTTGGAAGGTATTGAGAGGGACATTCCCTCCAAATCAGGGACAGTTTGCAGCTATAAACAGAGACAGTCCATTCAAATTAGGGACAGATGGGGGGATATATCACTGATAGCACATTTTTGTGCAGTAATGAGACCAAGAAAACGTCACAAGAATATTGTCCTGAATATAACCGATCCATATCCACAGCCCAGGTTCTTAATAGACAGAGCAAACTTTACTTTTTTAGCTGGGTTTTTTTAAAGGGCCAGGGAGGGGGTCGAACAGGACTGTCCCAGAAAAAATAATAAGCCCCGCACAGCTGTCCTGTACGTGAGCAGGTGACCGGTCCGAGCCGTACATTACAAGCCATTGTACAGGCAATGACAAAGAGACCACTAGGAACGCCAGTTGCTGGGAACAGGTGGGGGGGACGCAGAGGCAAACGTTCAAACAAAAAACTCTTTAACATTGTTAATGAATCACCAGAAGCAATTTAACAAAGAACAAAAGTATTAGCAGTGACAGTGAGCGGGGTCAGACACTCTGCACTGGTATTTTTTGGAGGGGAGGGTTTACCCTGTTTTTGGATTGTTTTTAACCCAGATTGCCAATGTTATTATGCCATATTTATAAAGGAAAGATTATTTTTATACATAGCTGATCAAGGCTTTGATTAGAAGTTTCATTCACTTGAATGAAGTAATTGGTCAGCCACTTTTTATAGCAGTGATCATAAGTTTTTAAAACTCATAGACTTTCATTGTGGCAACTAATTCCTGCTTTTATGGTGATCATGGTTTTGGACACAGACAATGCTGATCCTAATGGTGGCCTATGGCAATCTCCACTTTACAAGTGGTGAACGATACATAATAAACTATAAAATGACCATCAGGCTGAAGGCCACTTGACCAATATAGAAGTGATGGCTATCACCTTGCGTACTGTTCGGTCGCCGCAATGCAGTACCGGTTCCGAAATAACCAGAATTTGCAGGCAGCAATGAGAAGTACAGAACCGCTTACTACCACCTCTATTCATTCTGTATTGGGGTGCTACACATGTAGTATTGCCCCAGTTCAGTGGCATATGGAACTACACCAAAACCTAACAATAAAAATAATGCATGTCTAACTTTTGTTGGTTCGGCCTTATGGGCAGCACATTCATTGGACTGGCTTACCACAACTCACAATGTGTGACATGATTTATATTAATGTTGATGTGGTAATGCAATGCACCAAATGTGAATCCAACCAGTTGTCACCTGAGGAAACTCCCCCATTGTCCATTGTCCATTGTGAAGGGGGAGCAGCTCCAACCTTTACCTCCAACTTAAACATTTTAGATTTTCCTTCAATTTCTGTACTAGAATTAAAAATTCATCTGTGCCGAAGGAACATGGCCATATACAAACCCAAATGCTGGCTCTACCATGGCAAATGTTCTGACCCCATTTTATCAAAAAGTACAAAATAAGTTTGTCTGGAGTTCCATTGTAATGCATTGTGTGCTATTTTATTAATGAATGTCAATAATTTCAATTCCCTGTTTTCCTACTGGTAAATATTTATGTTATGGTAGCTCTTCTGACAAGTACACTGGTTTTCCTCTATGAACCACTATTGGTACTAACCAGGAACAAGACTTGCGTATTTGGAGATGTTCTGGCCTCAGTCATCCGTCCATTAGGGATGATCGAGCGAGTTTTTAAAACTCCATCTCGTGGCGAATTCGGCCATTCTTACTTACTTAAATTGTAAGAGAGAACGGCCGGTGTAAATTCGCCAAACAAAGTCAAATTTTAATTAAAAAAATAGGGAGAGGGTTTTGAATAGGGGGACCTCTAATGCCAGGGATCGCACACAGGAGGATTCCCAGGGCTGCATGAATGAATGCAGCCTTGGAAATCCTCCTGTACTGATTTCCTGGAACTTCCAATTGGTTTGCGAAATCGGTTCGCCAAAATTTTGGGGACCCATCGGAAGTTCGAGGAAATTTTTGCGAGAATGCCAGAGGCAATTCAGCCCTTGTTAAGGCCATCTAGATCCCTTCATTTGCCCAATATTTTCCCTTTACATTACCATTTCTTAACAAATTACCCTCACGAAATGACTATGTTCTATTTCCCACCCTCCATGTGTCAGTATAGTCAGATCATCCATGGCATTCACTTACCTGTTAGGGGTTATAATATTTTGGCTGATCAGTATATGGGGCAGCAATATTTGTCTATTACAAGGTACTCTCAGTCTTCTTTAGTTGGGTGGCACAATGGTGGGGCTTTGTTTCTCCCTTTTCTCAGTCTGATTGGATCTAAGTCATAAAAAGATTAAAGTAGTGTATCTGGTCGAGAACCAGCATGATATAATGTACCTAACCGTCCTTAGTGTGGTGGCTGCATTTGGTAAAGACCTAAACTCAATGTTTTTACTTTATATAAAAATAGTAGACAAATCTTTTATATAAAGAAAAAATCCTTACTTCTCCATTTTTACTGTGGCGAACAAGACTGAATGGGAGTGCAAAGCCTCCCGCGATACCTACATCATTCATCCCGGGAGGCTTTTGGCTGCTTCTTCTCTGGCATCCCCAAAGGGGCAAGAGGGAAAGAGATGCCGATCTCATGCTTGCACAGTGAGATTGGCTCGCTTTTTTTCCCCTATACAGCAGACTACATAACACAATCTCGTTCGATCACAGTGTGTGATCGAGTGATATTGCAAGAAGAAGGAAGAAATTGACCGAAGGTGGCAGCACCTGGTGCTTCCTCCGTGCCAGGACGAAGAAGAATTCCAGAACGGTTTGGGACTGGATCAAGGAAAGCTCCAGCACGATCTTTGGAATTAAAGGTAAGTGTGATTTTGTTTTTATTTTTCAGTTTAGTTCCACTTTTTTTTTTAACTCTATTTTGCCTTTTTGTATCACCTAGGTATCCAGCCCAAATTTTTGGGTTTGTAAAGATAATTAAAACCCCCAAACATTGTGATTGCCCCAACTAACAGCATTGCATTGGAAGTATGAGGTCTGCTGTCTGTAATAAGTAGTTATCTGGATCTCCAACATTTCACCAGCTCATGTTAACCTTAAAGGAATGCAGCAATTTTTGTCCTGGGGACGGGGTAGATATCCCTTTACTTCCTGTTGGAAAGACACAACAAGACTCCATTTGTTTCATTTCTTTATTCTTTTTGATATTTTGGTATTGGCATTTGATTTATGTTTGCCCCATACATACCCTAAACATACATTGCCCCATACATAGAAAATAAATGCATTCTAAGATTAGTTATAGACATTTCTCAATGATGAGATCACAGTGTTCTTGAGTGTAGCTTTATGCTAAAAATTCAGCCGTCCTGACGCATAAACTACATACAGCCATCAGGTAATTGTCACCCGAGATGAACAGTCATGTGAAAAACCAGCATGTCTACAGTGTCCCCCAGGATATTGATCATCAATCCGCCCTGGAACATTGATGAACAAATGAGTGAGAATGAACATTGTGCTTTTCACACATTGCACCACCACCATGGTAATGCACTTCTGTATGCCAAGATGCTCAACGTGCGCTACATTTATTTTTGATGTGATGCTTTGGGCTTTCCATCCACACGATTGACCTGCATAATGAGGGTGCACAACAACGCTCATAACTAAGGGTCATTGTTGGAACACAGCTCAGGCAGAACTCCGGGGTGTACTGATGTACTCACACCCACTGAATCATTTTGTGTTTCAGGACGGGTCCACAAATGTAAAAATTAATCAGGAAACTGGTTAAAAAAGGAAAGGATTTTCAAGGGCATCCATCACAACAACAATCATTACGTAAGAGTACAAAAAGGTAAAATATACAAATACCTTTATATTCAAAAATAATTTATATAAATAGAGAAATTATAATTATATGCAACACTTGCACACTGATCACTTTGACAAAATGACTCATAGAAAAATACATGTTGAGCACAAAAGTAACAACAGTAACACCAGATACTCATGTGCGGAAAATGTAATGCATAAGCAGAAAATGTTTTTATATTTAAATATGTCAAAGCGATTAGCATGCACATGTGAACATGGATACCCAAATATACATAAAAATGATCCCTCTCATATGTTAAATTATATATATATATATATATATATATATATAAATACACAAAAAAAAACACAAAAAAAATATAAAACATAATAAAAAATAATAAAATAGCTCCTATTAAATAATGCTATAAAGAACACTAGGGATCGATATCTAAATGATGTAATTGCTTTTTAATGTGCACCAACCAGAGCAACATCTAAATGGCTAAAACAAATGGAAAATGAGCTGCTAATGATTTGTGTGACATAAGACAACAGGCCATTGTTGAATTTTGGCTCCTCTACCCCTCCCCTCCCCCTATGTGTGGCTATTATTTGCAGTTGTCACTGATTAACATGTGACTGACCACCCGGAGTGACACCTCCACCTGTTCCTTCCCTGACAGTGAATGAGCTGTGAAACAGGTAATGAACGCAGACACCAACAGTGTGAACAATTAATCTGAATCTATTTATAAAGGTGCAAGATGGTGACTAGGCCGCTATTCCCATGTCATCTTTTTGTATCTATTCTTAATTATCAGTCCTCCTCTTCAGATTTTGTTTTTCCTTTTCGGCCAGTTTAGGATTTAGTTGATAGGACATTTCGGTTGTGCAGACACAGCGTGCACAGGTATGGTCCGGAGCTAAGATCTGCAGTTGGCAATTGCTGGAAGGTTCTGCTGGAGATCAGGAGCGCTAGAACCCCAAAAATGGGCAGCACGGTGGCTCAGTGGTTAGCACTCTGGCCTTTGCAGCACTGGGTCCCAGGATGGAATCTCAGCCAAGACACTATCTGCAAGGCGTTTGCAGGTTGTCCCTGTGTCTGCGTGGGTTTCCTCCGGGTACTCCCTTTTCCTCTTACATCCCAAAAATATGCAGTTAGGTTTACCCCCCCACAATTGGCCTTACTGTATTATAGACATTTGACTATGGTAGGGACATTAGATTGTGAGGGACAGCTAGTGACATGACTATGGACATTGTACAGCGCTGTGTAATATGATGGCGCTATATAAGTACTGTAATATAATAATAATTTTTTTGACAATGATAAACTTTTATTAGTCTGTCAAGGACAGCCGTATATCAGTGACATCCAATTTTAATTTACAAAATCTCTTAATAAAACCCCCATTAAGACATGTTTTAATAAATTCCCATCTTTTAAATATGTGTAAAATATAATTTCATATTCCCATATCATATCCTCACCCCAGACATAATTCATACAGAAATATGGATGCTGGTTGACTGCTAATAAGATAAGCCACCACTTATGGACTCTCTATAGCTTTATACAATGGATTTTATATATTTACATCAATAATAAAGTATCACATTTAGACTTTTCTGATAAAGTACATTGAGAGTCTCAAGCCCACTATTTACTGGTTATGTAGTCCTAACTTCAAAAGTTTTATAAGTCATTCTCATAGGGAACAGTTTTTGTCCATAGACTGGGTGCTTATACTCTGTTGGTTTGGTGCCAAGTTTGTTTTCTTCCCTGATGCTTCTCTGTATAAGCTTCAATAGTGTGCTGAAGAAGTAGGAAACTTTAATCGACTATGCTTCAACAAAAGTTGGCTCTGTACATGTAATTTGTAATTTATTTATATAAAATGTTTAAAGATTGAGATTTAATTGATAAAAATTCATAGGTCTTATAGTTGTTTCCTGAAGAAGGCAATAAATTGTCTACTGAGAACTAACCAACTACCATCAGCTCATTGAAAATGATAGTTTTCTTAAAGAATTGTAATTTTATCATGTAATTGTTTAAATGAAAATTGTTGGTATTTTTAAAGATTTATATGTTATAATAAATATATGTGTAAAAAGTCCCTTAAAAACAATTTCGTTTTTTTTGGACTTATACATCCCAATGTGGCATAAATATTGATCCAGTTGGGAAAGTAGCAAATAACAGAGATATATATTTCATAGTCAACATGTAAACAGACAATTTACATATCCAGTCTCAATTTTCAACGCTTTACACAGAATCTGCTTCTTCAGGAATCGTGATTATGGTATCAAAGTTAAAAGTTCTGGCTTGTTTAAAAACATCAAAAAACATGGTGGCTATGATCCACTAACAACCCTGAGCCACCAAACATCATATTGGGAACCCCGCAAGTGTCAAAATACTAATCAGAAAATAGAACGAAGCAAATGAGAGAGACATTAAGAATATAAATACCTATAGTACAAATAAAAGAAAGGCTGAGGGGTGTCTGTGGATGCAAGCGCTGCCTATCTATCCGAAGTATATTATCTCCTGGATGACAGTGAATGGTTTGTGATGCTTTTACTATTTTAACCTCGATATCAGTCTCACAATTTGGGACGAAGCAGATTCTGCGAAACGCGTTAAAAATTGAGTCTGGTTATTATCTATTTTCATGCCGAATATGAAAGATATATCTCTCTTTTAATATTAAATAAATTATATTTTATGACTATTTAGAAGATTCGAATTGGATTAAAAGGTGCCTTTAAAGTCCATAGGGGTTTTATAAAGGAATTGTTCATGATACACAATGCTTTAACAGACTATATATGATATGTGATGATAGTAACAGCTCCTCATATCCTCCTGCTTCTTCATCAGTCCGGAATATTTCTTTAAGCCTCTATACAGTCAACATTTTTTTTGCTCCCCAGAGGATGGCCCCCTTTAAAAATAGAATAGATTTCCTCCTTGGAGTTATGTAAACACCGCGACCTATATGTAAGTGGCGTCTCCATTTAAAGAAGTGGCCTGTACATTTAGCTAAAGCCCATTTATTTATAGCCCATCTCAGATATTTTCTTTAAAGCTCATGCCCCCCCCCCCCCCAGCAGAGGGTGTACAGGGGGCCGTACAGGGAGCGAGAGGTGCCGAACAGCTGATCTGGGTCGCCTGAGACGGTGTGGAAGGAACAAGCAACTGCTCGACCTCACAATCACTTCCTGACTCACAATTAAACACATGGAGAAGTGCTGATTTTTTTTTCCGACCTGAACAACTGTCCGAGGGGATTGACGGGATTGCATTACACAATCTCATGTTCTGCTTGAGTCTACTACATGGAGGGAAAGGTCACAGAGACCAGTCACCCTCTGCTCCATGTGTACCATAGACATTACATGCCATGTGGGGCCAGTATTTAGGGCCATGCTTTGTAGGCAAATGACTGTTCTGCCATCAGGGACTCTCCTTCTTTCATAACCAGGTATCTTTTTCCGTCTTCATTGTCCCTCTTTTTGGGTAGACGTATATGCTTCTATACAAAAATATGTTTTACTGTTCAGTGGTTGTTGAGTTTCTGCCATACCTGCAAATTATGGGGCAGAGGTACTGTTGTGCAATGCCCTGCAGTGATGTCATGTCCAGGACCATCATCAGTGCATCCTCAGAAGGTGCCATCTTTGCCTCCGGCTCTATGGCAGGCTTCCACTTAATCCGCTTAAGCCATTGGTTTGCCAATGATGATATAACTCCTGCACATGCAGGAGTTGCGCTATCCTTATATTTTTACATTATGAGAACTAAACCTAAATTAGTCACCCGTCCAAATTCCCTTTCATGTACAATTATCTTCTCATTTCTCTGTTCCTGAAGACAATCTTTGGCCATGTTGATTGGCTGGGCCAACTTCTGTGCAGGTGTTGAAGATGTGCGTGCGCTCAGGGGTAACATACTCCAATGGGTATTATAATCTGCCCATCCATTCTTATGTGTATGTAGATACTCTACAGTCAAAGCCATCCAGGATGATGAAGTGGCCCTCTAGTGTTTGCCTTCATTTCAAATTATGGTTACTGGTAATGTCAGTAACCATAATAAGTAAAATTAGAAAATGCTTTGTGTGAAAGAAGGGTGCTGCTTTAGACACCAAAGACTATGATACCCAACTTGGGCCATCGTTATAAAAACTACAGGCAGACCTGCATCTTCAGGCAGAGAAGGAAAAGCTATATTTGTATATTGTAAAGATTATTAAAATATATCTTTTTCTTTTATATGACATTAAATTATTCAAGCATCTTTCTCATTTCCATTTACACAATGGATGACAATGCGTCATTAAAGACAGGTGCACTTTACTTTGACTGATGGTGCCTCAGCCTTTCTATTCAGATGTAACATTTCTACAATATATAATTATCCAGGTCTGGAAATCTGATATCTCCCATCTGTGTCGCAGTATAGAAATGACAACTGGGCCGCCAACAAAAGCCGGTTCTTGGAAGTGCGGCCAGTAACAATGGCAGGTTGCTGGGGGCTGGGGTTCACAAGGGAGGAAAGGGCTTCAGATGAGTTGTGAGAATTTGGAGGATGTCATTCCACTAATAGTTGAAATATTTGCCAGACCTCTCCTATACGGACCTTTCCCAACCTATTATCAAAGAGCAGCTGAGGAAAGGTCATTTTACATGCCGGTATCAGAAAAAGACTTTGGGCAACAATTAAAATCTGATAACTTCTAATGCCAAGCAGGAACCATTGCTTAAATCAAATAAGTCATCGGGACTTCCAGCCGGGTTCACACTTACTATGCTTCATGCGAGCAAATTTATACAACTTGCGATCATGTGTGTTACAGTAATGAGCAATATACATGTATCCATGCACAATGGTGCCATTTTTTTTCAATGCCCCACCAATGCACTAAGGCAATGGAATTAAGTGACAATGGGTGCACGTGTGGATTCTGTGTTTGTTCTGGTGCATTGGCAACATTTTTAATTGAATGGGCTACAATGCATGCAAAATACTATAATGGACCCATAGAGGTTTCCCTTTAAACTTTGGTTTGGCTTTGTAGGTTCAACTTTAGTTTGGCTTTGGAGTTTTGGTTAATTTTTGCGGGCAAAGTGGCCCTCAAACCTAACAGAAGCACCAGTGATACAATCCCCATTGTTTTACACTACAGAGGGTCGCTGCTGCTCAACCATTACATTGTCCATTTTGTAGGTACCCAACCAGTAGCAGGGCCAATGGCTGGTGGCTCCCAGGGGTAGTTCCATCCCGGGAAATCCTCACTGCCTTACGAGCGTCTTAACAATGAAATATCCAGTTTATTCAGCTCCTATAGAACACAATGTCAGATATTTAGGTCACTTTTGTTATCTACAATTATAGACAACAACAACGATCCATACAGTGCACCATATAGGTGCCTGAACAAAAAGTTGGGGGGACCACTGGGTAATATTGAACAGAAAGCTTCAGATTTACAAATCCTAAAACCTACAGAAATTACAAAATCATGATGAAGTGTTACTTGTAAAATAATAAGGTCTATTTCAAACTTGTGACTAACTGCAGTGTTCTACTACAGTCTCAACCATACTTCTAACTGTTCCTATGCAAATGAATGGGAGCAGTTGGTAATCATTTTGTACATACATTTGCATGTGCAACTGTGGTGGATTGCAGTAAAGGAGCCTAAGCGAACCTGTTGTCCCCTAATGGGCAAAATTCAGGTTACATTTAGGGCCATTACTCCAAGGCAGCATTCAGGGACCCAGGGGAGTCTCATTCCTGGTGTATGTGGATATTCATTATCTCTGCTTTCCCCTTTTAGTTCTCTTTAACATATATATATGACTGTGATCAGTTTTGCATTTTCCATTACTCCTATGCCAGTCAAACTCTTAGATTGTAAGCTCTTTGGGGCAGGGTTCTCTCCTCCTCCTCTGACTGTCTGTATCTGTCTGTCATTTGCAACCCTTTTTAATGTACAGCGTCGCGTAATATGTTGGCGCTAAATAAATACTGTTTATTATTATTAAAAAATGATAATAATATTAATGATGATGAAATATTTTTAATGGAAAATAATCAAATGAAACATTATCTAAAATCAATCAATCAAGAATGACTTCTAATCCATTTTTTGGCCAATATAATAAAAACATTTACCTAGAATAAAAACATTGGTTGTGAATGTCCATTCTTTTGATTGATTGAGCACCGATGGGAGCAGCAGGCGACCGAGAGGCCCAAAGCTTTGCACCTGATCCAAAGTACAAAGAAGTCCAAAGCTGAATCAAGCCATACAAAGCCGCTCTAAGCAGTACGATGCAATCAGTGGCAGCGCTCCAATGAATTTGCAAACAGATTTTTGCTGTAAAAGACTTTAATATAAATATATGATGTAGAAAATATGAATTGTTTGCTGGTTAAAACATAATGGTATCAGTGGTAACACCCAATGATATATGCCTAGGATATGTATAAGAAGGGATAACCATCCTTTTAGTGTCTCCCTATCCTTGCCATGGCTACACATGTTCCATCTCAGTAAACAGACCTGACTAATTGTCACATTTACAGCAGATCACAGCTGCTTTCACCAGGCTGAAGTGTGATTTAGTTACAGTGGTGAGACCTCTTAATGCACCGCACGTCCTGTCAGGGGCCCAGAGCATTTGGCTACTAAAACTGCCAGCCACCCACATACTGGGATAGGCTGCAAAGGACATTGGGGGGGTAAACAAATAAGTGTCAATGATAATAAACTTTATATAAAACATTGTATTCTTTTTCAAATTTTAACTGTTACGGATTGAAAACAATCAGTATTTTCTCTACACGTAACTTTAAAAGTTATTTTTGTTCTGTTGTGAAAGGTCAGGACACCCAAAACTGATATTTCAATTTTTTTGACATCTTATACAAAAAACAGTGAAATCACCAAATGAAAGTACAATAAAGTACAGCAGCCCACCAGAATACAAATTCTCTCGAAAAAAAGCATTACTACAATATTTATATGATATGTAAGTAATTATATATAATACTTAATGTTAAAATTTAAAAAATGTGTGTATAATAATAATAATAATAATAATATATTTATATATTTAAAAAAGGTTTTTGAAGCCTTCCCTGTAATCATAGATTTCTGTGCTCAATATGATGATTGTTCCCCATTCATAAAATATGTTGGTATAGCTGTGGAGTAAACCTTTAGCCATTCACTAGGTGAACCCCATTTTTAGAAGGGGCAATATTATATATCAATATCTGAACCTGTTCCTTGAAAGAGTAATTGATTATATGTTGGCTATTTGTTTCATTTACCAGCGTGTGTAATGGTATTTATTACACACAGTCCTTGTCATGATTAATGGGAAGACCTGGATTTGTTCCAGACTTGAAAATTTAGAATTAGTTCTGCCTGCTCTGTTGTGGGACGAGCTCTACACAAGGAACATTGTCGCACTGATGATGCATTTCAAGAGTACAGTAAACTTTTAATATTCTATGGAAACATGAAAATTCAGTTTAAGGGGAACTCTAACCTCTGTCTAATTGTCTTTCCTTTTTCTTGTTTAGTCTTCAATCAGTTTGACTGTTTTTTTGGAATACAACCTAACAATACATTCCTGATTTTATTTCTGTTCTAATTAACTTTTTTTAGTTTTTTTTTAGTATAAAAAATAGAGGGAAGGTGGAGTGAGGAAGGGGACCACATAGAGGGCAGTGGTCAAGGAACAAGGATTGCAGTGGTCTCCATTTAGACTGAACTAGCCACCTTCATGAGTACTGTTTGGCCATTCACTGTGATCCTCATAGCTGGCCTAGGAGATCTTCTGTAATTGTATTCCTCCTCCTGGCTCCTCATTAGATGAAGCCATAGAGCCTGACACTGGAAAACTGTGGCAGTAGATCACCTTTGCTGAATCTGTGCTAACAAATCTAGGGGGCTCCTGATGTAAAAATAGAATTCTGATATAAATAGAAGGACTGATGTAAAGGTGAGAAGTTTTTTCCTGAACTTCTCCTACGTTGAGATCTTGAAAAAGTTAGCATTGTAGCCCATGGATCTGCATCTAGAAGACCATCAGCAGTGGTGCAGAGTTGCGGCATAAGTGGGAGCCCAGGTCCAAACTCTACATCAGGGCACAGCTACACCTTAATCTGGTTGGATCTGCTTATATTTTACTTTCTCTGGAAATGCCGACATTTCCAGGAGTGCCAATCTCTTTTGTCTCCAGCAGCTCTAACTTGTTCCTTCAGCCAACCATCATCCCTCCATAGTAATACTGTAGAGGTCAGGGGTAGGATAAGACTAACATGAAAATGTAACTTTTGACTTCCTCTTTCCTTGGTATGTCTTCTAATAAATTTCTTAGTCAATAAACAGGTTGCTTTAAAATTAAACCTTGTGTTTCGATTTGCTTCCAATGTTCAGGAACTCCCGGTTATAGGGTGTTGACAACAACAAGAAGCCATGCCAATACACATTGTGCAGTTATGTTCCACCAATGGGCCTGATTTATTAAAGCTCTCCAAAGCTAGAGAGGTTCCAATTTCACCAATGAAGCTGGGTGATCCAGCAAACTGAGAATGGACCTGGCTTATGATTCAAAATATTTGATAGCACATGATTTTGAAGAAATTTATTCCAGGTTTGCTGGATCACCCAGCCTCACTGATGAAAGTGTATTCTCTCCAGCCTTGGAGAGCTTTCATAAATCAGGCCCATTGGTGCAACATGTCTGCACAATGTGTATGCTTCCTTCCATGGATGACCGCCATCATATCCTATGGTGGAGGATGCAGTGAGGTGCCTCTTGCTCGTCCTATCTTCACATATAGTATATGTATATAGCAATGGTCTTTTCACAGAAATTTGTCTACTGCACAAAGCTTTATATTTACCAGAGCCAACCTGACTAGCAATAAGTTTGAGCATTGTTAGGTAGCTTTCATTCTACATTGTTGGTGAAAAAAGCAGAGTATACAGAGATTGTTCCTTTACGTGTGTGGCCAGCATTATAGGTTTGGCCAGAGGAACTTCCAATAAAAAATGGCAAGCCAACTTTACTGACAGCCCCATTTCCAAACACAAAAAGCTTTACAAAATTGAAATATTGTTTGGTGTTGCATTCTGAGACCTCCAGGAAGTGTAATTGCTAATAATATTTCTCAACGGGAAGGCTTGCCATTGGAAATCCCACTGGAATGGTTTTGCAATTGGCTGGAGTGAATAAAGTGAATTTTAGGGGCCTGGAGGTTTCAGAAGCCAGGTCAGAGTTAACCTTGATATACTTTTTCAATCAATTTTTTTATTTCAGGGCTGTGAGTATTTTTGGGCAGCCTATGGAAGTAATATTGCAGCCATGGAAGATCTGCTTTAAAATATGGAACCATAAAACGTTAATGACTGTTGCAGACGTTCTTAAAAATCATTTAACAATGAACAATACAACTAAAGAGTTCATAATGAAATTTTGTGAACAAAAACATCTTTTGATAGCACACAGTAGCCTGACAAGTGGGGGCTCTGCTAATCGTACCCCCCTACAAACACGTGTTGGCATTCAGTCTACAGTCAGATGTTACTGTCCTTCGCTGGCTGTGAATGAACTGTAACTATTCCTTTTGTCTTCCTGTACACCTGTTCTGCTCTTAGGCTATAAGTCTTCACCTCTGACCCCTCTCCCACCATCCCTGGGGACTTTATTCCAAGAGATGTGCTGTCTATAATACCCCCTCCTCTGTTTCTCCCCTGACTCACCAGCAGCTGTCCAAACCTCCAGAGGAACAACTGCAAGCAGAATCCCATTATGACAAGCTGCCAAGAGCGAACCTTCAAATGGAGATGTTTTGGGGAGTTTGTGCTGATTTCTTTGCTGTTTGTTTTTAAAAATAAATTTGTACCAAATTAGGCCAAAAAAAAACTGATTCCTCATAAAGTGAATCTTAGCGGTAAATAATATCATTTACCGCAGTCACGTTTTTTATTGCTGGAGAGATTTACTTGATTTGACATTTAACTGATGGGGGATTTAAAGATAGAATAGAATTAGGGAAAGTTGGATCCCCTGTAATGTCTTAATGCTGCCTGGGGGGCAGTTACAGAGACTTTATCTAACTTTCTCTTCTGGTGACATTTTATGGGGACAAAATATGCACCATGGAACCTCACATAACCAGGGAATACATTAAAAAGCTTAAAGAGATTCTAATTTTTAAAAAATGTATTACTATTTCTTCTTGTTGCAAATTTCATCCTGATTAGTATAGATTGTTCCCAAGACAGGAAATTACGGGGATATCCTTCCTTCCCTTCTCTATCAAAACTGTAGAAGAACATAGGTGTATGATGGGTGTGCTTTTTTTTCTTTGCTCTCCCGTTTATGCCGTTTCGCCACAAGAGGTAAAAGGAAAGTCCTTGTAAGTCAAGATGAGATATAGCTTTCAAAAAATTCCTCATGTCACAACTCTGAATAGTCACATAATTGTTCTTCCACTTCCAGCAACAGAGCACTATGTGGGGGGTGAGGAAATGGACGTAGAAAAGAAAGGTAAGTATATTCCATTGGGTATGGGAAGAAAAAATAACTACGGTCATGTGTGTAATGCCGTGCACCACATTTGATGACATTCACATTGTCATTGTAAAAAGTGATGTGTAATAATGTTGTAACATTGTGGAAATGTGTAGAAAAAAACATATAGGTGTGAAGCCAGCTTTAGGCTATGTTCAGACTGGTGGTGAGGCTCCAGTGCGGTTACAATTTCCTCTTGAATCATTTCCTTGATTGAGATACTACATGTAGCTTATCAACCACAGCAGCCCATAGAGAATAAATGGGGGTGGCAGTAAGTGGTTCAGTACCTCCTGCAAGGCAGCAATTCAGCTCACAAAATGCCAGCCGATGGAAGCCGCTAAGAAATGCCAGTTCTTGTTGCAGGTCTAAACTTATTCCAAATCATTCCAGTCCCTCTTGTGTCCAATACTGAGTTTTCTAGCTGATATAAATATAAAGTTGTAATATACTTTGGCTATGACTTATGAAGTATTTGCACCGCTGTGCATAGCTGTCCTTGTACTAACTTGGGATGAGTTTGGGGTTTTGCATTTCCATGGGTTTGTATTGAATCTCCAAGATTTGTGATGTTCCCAGATTGCAAAAATGGATAAACAGTTTGCAGATTCAACACCAGAATTAAGTAACAACCTATAATGTAGTGTAAAGCGAGAGGCCATGGTCATTGAAAAGCCAAAAATGTAGGTCTGGCTGTCTACAAATGTAACCACATATGCCTTCTACTGCATGGTGTCAGGCACGTTAAGCAGCCTGTAAATTACACATGTGTATGTATGTTATGTGTGCAGCGTCGCACCATGCAAATGAGAAATAGATAACCCCTTTGTATAGGGGGTTTATATACAGCATTCTTATGGTCAGTATGTATTAAAGCTGTTAGGTAGACCTCTGTATAGGGAGTGGTATTAATTCATTTATTTGTTAGTATTGTTTTCTTTTTAATTTAGGCATTATTAAATACCCACAAGGCTGTGCCCACTTATCCATGCTTTTGTTTGGCAATGGCTCCCTTATTAGCCAAAAGGCCAGAATTTTATAACATGGCTTGCACCCTATGCAAGGTTAAGTGCAAAATTTGCAAAGTTTGCTAATCACCGCTAGCAGATTCCCTCATTCTTTGAACTGAAGCTACAATAGTACCAGGCTGGTGTGGGGGGTAGGGATCTCCTCGTTGCTTGTATTATTTCAGAAAAAGTCGCATGAATTGCACGTCTGTTATGATGAGTGACAGCATTGCTGTACAAGTGCACAGATGGATGGTGAATGGAATGAGAAGTCTCACATTCCTGCTCAGAACAAATGGAGCAGAATCAGCCATCTCCTTGTAAAGCCTCACTGGGGAGAAGGGATACAAATAACGCCTGGGACGTCCTCATACAGAAATATGTACACACTGGGAGCTTCAGAAATAAACACGGGGCAATTGCAGCAATCCGCTCATCTATGGGCTCACCAAGGATGCTAGTAGTTAAAGTATTGGAGAGGTTAAAGTATAGCAAAAAGTTGAAATTTATCCACTGAGATTTATCCAGTGACCACTGTCACTGTAACATAAAGAGACGGGAAATACAGAACTTTGTGTTTGGCTCCAGAACAAGAATATGAGAGGATATCTTATAATGCTGAGCTTTTGTTTCATGTGTTTTTTCTTGGCTTCCTTTTACAGTGTACAAGAATATTGGTTGGTTAAGTGATTTATATCTAAAAACTTTCTTTCTTTATTAGCACCAGTAAGTTGAACGGTATATGCTCCTTCGGGGCGGTACATTACTTTTTGTTGCTTACAATTGGCCAGGTTATTTTAGGGGTGGATCTGTGGGAACCAATAAAATGTACACATGGAAATAATACCAGGAAAATGATTTAGGTAACCAAAGAAAAGAAAGTAGGCATTACCATTCAATTAGTGGGATATCTACTATGAGAGGCTTGCACACCTACTGTGGCCATTGTAATGGATTTCTGGTGTCACTGTTGCACTGATATTCTTTTTTATTGCATAGTATATAAGAAGAGGAACCAAAACATAAAAAGTGGGTAGGAACACCTTAAAACTTTGGATTTGGAATTGGTAGTTATGGCGAGTTATGGGGAGATCTTAGTTGTTGGATCTCTAAGGCATTTAGAAGCCAGGCTACAAAGCACCATAAGCAGCAAAATCCATGCCAGTTGTCTACTACTACCCAACTAATGACCATCAGCAGCAACGACCCCCCATTGTCCTTCCCACACCCCACACCTCCTACTTTCACCATAAGTTCCACCCATCTTATTACCTTCCGCTATTATACATTATCTTATTGGTGATGCCACTGCAAGCATAATTTCAGTCAATCCTGGTAAAGAAAAATTTGGGGTATTTCCCAGGATTAAGACCATTCATCAACCTGAATCTGATTGGTGACAATTGAGCAACAGGTACAGTCCTTCTTTTATATGCTAATTAAAGGGGATCACTTTTCTGCAGTGTTAGACCCCTTTAAGACTTACAGTTTATCACTGTGGTCTCCCTCAGTTCCCTCAGTTGAATGGGAGCAATTGGAAACCATTTTGTGCACATGGTTGTGGTTGTAGTGGATCATGGTGTGATTCCTAAAGGTGACAAGTCGCTTGTGACCATGTGGTTGCCGGAGGGAGGAATCGTAACTGTAAGGGCAACCACGTGGAAATGTTACCTTTCAGTACCGTTTGTTCCTGGGTGTGTAGGAGCAAGAGTCTGAAATAGACTCTTAAAGTGCAGTAATAATAAAAACAGTAAAAACGATAACATGAACTAATATAAAACACAAATAGGTTATAATTTTATTTATTAAAAAATCGATTTTGCAGGATCTATAAAGCTACAGTAGGTCCTTTGGCCAATTCCTTTTGATCCCAGCTGGAAGCGCTGTGCTGTACCTACCTCACATTTATTTCAAAGGGTTATTAAAAAAAGTTACAAATGGTTAGCAGAGTTTTTTAAATCTTTCCTGCCTGGGCCCCCTGGACACTCTTCTTCTAAACAGAGGAGTAGATATCTGGACATCATCCAACAAAACTAAATTTAACGTCCCTGAGAACGTTCCCTCCAATCCATTTCTTCTCCTCTGTGCTCTATTTATAGTGCAGCATGACCGAAGCTCTGTGGAAGGAAGAGTAAAGCTGTTATTTATAGCAATCACGTTTCTCCTTGCAGTGTCAAGCAGGCGACCATTGGTCACACAGCCTTGTGTGCAGGGACACCACCCTTGTTCTTGTGTGCCTGTTCAGGTTGTTCACAAGGTCCTACACTAGACCTGTCGGGTTCCCATTGTCCCAAAAAAGAGTCTGCTTAAGAGAAGAACATAATTACATTCAACTTATCGCCATCGTTTCCTAGAGTCACCTTTTGATCTATAGAGAAACAAACAAGAGTGTGGGGCCTTGCAGGAAATAATATGCCCTGCAGAAAAAAGTGTGACTTATGTAAAGTGGTCATGGCTCAATAGATATGATTTAGGTATAACTAACTATAAAACCAACCCACCTTTCCATCTTCCAACCCACAACATCTCCACCATGCCCCACACTTGGGTTCACTGGAAACCTAGTCACTATAGGCTAATGGTTCCATCATTTACTGGCTGCTTTGTCACTACCATATCCCATCGGCATATCAGTGGTGCCATTCTGCTGACCGCCATAGCTTTGGAAGAGAAGGGAAATTGGTCACACAGTAAGAGTTCCAAAGGAAGCTTATACCTTCTTACAAAATTGCTCATTTTCTTCTGCATTTTCATTCAATTATAACCCCAAAACAGAGAATGAGACTTCCAGACATGACTGCAGCATTCTATCACAAGCTCTATTGTGTTCTCAACTTCTCCCATTCCACTGAATGTGAGCAGTTGGGAACCATTTTGTGCATTGTGTTTGCAAGTGGCTGTGGCTGCATTGGATCATGCTGAGGTTCCTGAAAGTCTCTTCCGGTTGTGTGGTTGCTTTTTCTTCTTAAAAGGAAAAACCCCACCTCAATCTCACTCAACCAATGTAATGACCATGTGGTTGTCAACCTCCCCTCAGGCACGTTGTCTTG
>NC_092861.1:9841013-9881538 GCF_032062135.1 Pyxicephalus adspersus | reverse complement strand
TTCTGCTCATTTAAAAGAGCCCTCAAACCCATTTTTTCAAACTTACCTACCAATCTTCTGTCTCTTAAAACCATCACTACTTCCCACCAGTACATATCCCCCTCGTATTGTGCATTACTTCCCCCACCTGCTAGATTGTAAGCTCTTCAGGGCAGGTTCCTCTCCTACTCCTGTGTCACTGTCTGTATTTGTCTAACATTTGCAACCCCTATTTAATGTACAGCACTGCATAATATGTTGGCGCTATATAAATCCTGTTTAATAATAATAACCTCTGTGGCTGACAGTATAATAGATGGAGAGGGCGTCTGGGAGTGTCTGACAGCTGCAGTTTTCAACTGCAAATCTGAAAGGGGCCTAAGTCTAAAAACACTAAACATTATACATTGTAACAACTGCCATGTGATAACAATGTATGTATGAATGAAGCTTGTTCAAAAGGACAGGACAGAAAACAGAACAGGACAGGGCTCTCAATTTGACAGCCATGTGCCACAATCACACTGCACAGCGGATGGAGGAGGAGGTTTGCAGAGTGCCCAAGGACAGAATTTTAAAATCTGGACTGACTGTAATAGGTGGCAACTTATCTGTAAATTAATCTTAATATACCGCATAGACAGCCCCAGTACTTCTGGTATGGAGGTGATTGTGACTCTCCACAATGTAACAGTCCCTGAGCAATCATCTGAATACAAAAACACAAAGCTAATATGGCCCAATGCAATCTTTTCCATATTTCCAAACTTTTCGAGATAAAAGAGGGAAACCTTTCACCACAAAGTTTTCATGAAAAAGGAAACCCCATAAGAAATTTTAAAGCAAAAACACATTGGCTAAACTGAAAACTTTTTTTAAAAACTTTTTTCTTTATACAAGCATTGAAAATGTAAAATGCACTAGTTGAATGAAAGAATAATTGTAGTATACCATTTTAGGAACATGTTTTATTAAAGGTCTATACATCAAACTAGAAAACTAAGAGCTATGAAGGGTAGAGTGGCAGAGGGGTTTGATTTTAAATGAAGGGAAGTCAATCCAAATGGGACATTTGGCAGCCATACTTTTTCAGCTTTCTCCATGGTCAAAAAAATTAGTTTTTAATCTATTCTGAGTCTTATAATATTCTAATATCCTACTTTCTAGCCCTGAAGAAGGGTCACTGAGTCCTTCAAAACGTGTTGGCTTGTTTCATGATATCCTAATGAAAATAAACATCAGATTTGAAGCATTCTTTTTCGTATTACTTATTCAGTGACATTCCCACACATCAACATACAGATATAAACTAAAAAAGGACTTTGTTAGGATGATCAGGTATTGTGCAGCGATTCATGCTTAAAGTTCACAGCATTGAATTACTGCTGTGAGTTGGAATTTGAGTTGCGGAGCCACTGCTGGCTGCAGATGAGCTGAGCTGCTGCATCACTGATGGGGAAAGAGGTATGGGGGGGGTGAGCTGTTTAAACTTAAAATCAGTTTCTTCTGTAAAATTTGAGGATGAATTGTTCCTACAGTGGCTGCAGCTGGAAAGGACAGTGAGAGTGTCTCTATAAGTAAGAATGTACTGCTTCTGAAAAATATGTGAATATCAATGACTTGGTCATATGTTCACATTAAAGCATAACTCCAGATTTGGTGAAAACTTTATTTTCATATACTTATATAACACCATTACGTGGCAATTTGCAGTCCATAGTCAATAGTCTCCCAGATGAGCCCACAATCTAATGTCCCCACCATTAACATACCATTGAGGCCATTCAGGGAAGAAGTCAATCAAGCTGCCATTATATTTGGAACATGGGAGGAGACTGGAATAACCCAAAGGAAACCCACAAAAACACAGGGAGACCATGTAAACTCAATTTACACTTTCAATGTGAATGTTTTGATATTTTGAGATAATTAAACATGACTGCAAATTGAAAAGGCTGCTATACTCCCTGATTGGCTTGAAGAGAACCTGTCAGAAACATAAGAACTGCCATAGCTGTCATAAGCTCTGACGCTGTCATCCTAAATCTGGATTTACTACCTGGTGAGTCACTGAGCTGATATAAACACCCAGATCATAGGGTCAGACTTCATTCTAATGTTACTGGCAGCATGCTTGTTCTGGGTCAGCCGGGGCCAGCCAGGTCAGCAGCATTTACCCAGTGCAGGTATCCTGATATACACATTGGGTCCGATTAATAACTCTCTCCTGGAGATGATAGTCTATCATGGGAGAACCTGAAATGGATTTCTAAAAAAATCATTTGCTATCTGTTGGTAAATGTTTTTAATACTGGCCCAGATCCATTCCAGGCTTGCTGGATCACCCAGATTCCTCAACATTAGTCTATTATCTACAGTACTGGGAAGATTTATTTATTCAGGCCCATTTATAGGATTACAGTGATTATGAGAAGGGGAATCTTGTTTAGATCTCCCTTACAATGTGAAGACAAGAAGAAAGTTAGGTGTTCTGTAGTCAATTATAATACAATAGGGCAGAACTGGTAGCACCAATAGGGGTTTCAGTGCAGCCTTGTCAGATTAGTACAGGAAGTTAGTAGCTGCTTGCTTTTCTGGCAGGATTACCAATTCTCTTGTTATACTTGCAGGTTATGTAAGGGGATGCAGCACTAGGAATTGTGCATATACTGCAGAGGTGTTGTTAATTCAATTTAAAAAAAAATAATTGCAAACCCTACTTTTCAGAGGATCTAATAGAGACTGAATGGTCCAATGGCTCCCTACTGGAAAAAGCAAAAAGTTGGCTTTATAAAAGGCACTATAAGCAAATACCATTACCTATCCCTAATCCACTGCCAGAGATCCACCACCCACCCCTATTTCCATGGCCCTGAGCAAATTTACATATTTGTTTTCATATTTGGAAGCCCTACAACCACTTTGGAAACCATTGATTTCATCAAAGTATGGCAATATTATGATTCCTCGTCTTGTAATACTGTGCCAAACCTGGTGCCGGACATTGCAGTGTCATTTATTTTGGCATCCAACACATATACAGAATGCACCGCAATGGCCATTGTGGAACAAAAAAAGGAATCAGAGCAATTTTCTTGCACTTTGGCCTTCATTTAAAATGAATGGGCTGCAGGGATGCAACTTGCTATAATGCATGGTAAAGGTGATTGGAATGCATGCACTTCTACAATGCCAGGATGTGTTGGTGAATGCCAGAAAAGTTACGGTGAATCTGGCTGCATTAATATTATTATTATTACTATTATTATTATTATTATTATTATTATTAATAATAATAATAAACAGTATTTATATAGCGCCAACATATTACGCAGCTCTGTACATTAAATCGGGGTTGCAAATGACAGCCAGATACAGACAGTGACACAAGAGAAAAGGACCCTGCCCCAAAGAGCTTACAATCTAGTATAGCATCAACATATTATGCAGCGCTGTACATTAAATATGCATTGCAAATGACAGACAGATACAGAAAGTGACACAGGAGGAGGGGAGGGCTCTGGCCTGAAGAGCTTACAATCGTAAGAGATTTAAAACATATCATTGTTTCTGTCCCACAGAATTGCTGATTCATCTTTTTTTTTTTTTTTTTTAATAAAGTAGGCTACTGAATAAAACAAAGATCAATAAGTGACCTATAGGAACACAGTTCAACCAATCAAAAACAACTTTTAAGGGATCTAACTTTGGTATTGGACAATATGAATCGCTACTGAAGGACAGTGGAATGTGCAGAGAAAAAAAAAAGTAAAAAAAAAAAAATTTAAATTCTGTTAGGAACAAAATAAATCAATGCACAAGTAGACCTATTTTGTTTCCCAGTGTTCCTATATTTGTTTGGGGCTGTCAGATTTTTTTTTCTTGATGCACGCTAACCAAAAAAGTTCCTATTTGCTTCAATATTATAATGTGAATGACTGCCCTGAGTTTGACCTTCCCTGCATTTCTTTGCATGCAACAGATCCTATTGCCATGCATTTGTATTACAAGCAAATTCAATCAGACACAACCTTGGCTGCATTCTACATTTAATCACATGCATACAAAAAGCTACATCTGTCCTTACCGTAAAAAATAACAAAAATATTCCTCAATATATAAAAAATATATAATATCTTTATTTCTTTTTCAGTATGAAAGAGGCCTTATCAGTGTGACATTTGTAAATCTATAAATGCACCTAGTGCAAAACTTTTTGGTATCTCCAGTATTTTATCAGCATTAAAAAAAAAGATAAAAGTAACTTTATTTTCTTTGCTTTCCCCATGTAAGCTTTTTTTCCTATAAATGGCAAAGCAGCGTGTTACCTCTCCATCTGAAAAAGGCCAGTGGTGAGGCTCGTCATAGAGAGACAGCTGAAGAGGTGTAATTTTACAACACTCGCTGGCTTGTCAAAGCCATGATTGAGATGGACAACAGGCGCAGGAATGGCCCAGGACTGTAAGCGACACGGACAGGTGTGAGGCGAGGCCTGGGGGGCAGCTAGTCATACAAAAGGACGCCGGCAGGCCTTACAGGGGCACAAAGCAGCACGTCGGTTAAAGAGGAAGCAAGCGGCAAGGTCTGGTGTTAGTGCTAAATCTGTAGATAGGGGAAGGCAGCGAGTGATTGACAAAGCTGCCGCACTGCTAGATAGGCAACTCAAATCTCAGCTATAGCAAAAATGTCACAAATTTTTTTTTTCTTTTTCTAAATTTTTTTAAAGCCTAAAGTAAATTGTTAGGGCAGCTAGAATAGAGTGCAGGGTACTCTGTCATCCTTTAGACACCAGTCACTCAAATCCGACTGACGAGCCGATGCGGAATACCGGAATGTCGTTATCCAGGTAATGAAATGCTAAATTATGCCATGGGCTGTAATTTTTAGTTGTTTTGGATGTTTGCACTTTATTTTTAGATACACGGTGTCACCGTGCAGCACTTGTGTTGTTTTTTAGGTACAGGATTATTTTTTGTGCACTGACATGTTGAGAGATGACACTTATAATGATGCCCGTTAGGAAATAATGAACTGCATACAAAGTTTTTTTCTTGTTTTGAAAAACATTTTTGGAGGTATCTGCTACAAAAACATATGCTATGGTTGTTACTGTTTTCATTTTACAGATTTAGTAGTGATGGGGTGATAGCAAAGAACAATAAATCATTGGGCATTTTTTGTAGAAAATTAAAAGCCGTGATCCTGCCCTCTAGCATTCATTGCTGATTGCTGGGGGGTAGAAAATTTTATCGGGGTACTTTGGACATTTAGGGTCATGTGGGCTCAACTTTGAACTTTTTTTTTTTTGCTGTGGCTGCAGCAGATTTCAGTGTGGTTTGAAAAAACTTTTAGCTGCACAAAAGATCTATACCTGCGGTGCCCATTGGTTCCCATTGGTCAGTTTGCTGTGCACCTAGCTGCATACTTTACCACCACAGGTCCAAAAGGACCCTTACTAGTCATTCTTCTACTCCATACTCCTTTGAATATTGTGGGTCCTCCTCCTACCTATGCTCCCTTCCAGATCACAGGTACACCACCCTCCTTTGCCGAACATGAATGGGCCTTATGATGGCACTGGTCCATTGACATTTGGAGGTGCTAAATCCCCAACGCACTTATGTGGACTTTACGTAGTCCTTATTGGACCTACTAAAGTCTAAAGCTGTGTATGTTGTATCACACAGCACCCTCTGAATGGCCCATTTGCCTGCCAGGTGGGGGTCATCAAGGCTGTGGGAAGGAGATCCATTTGTGCTTTCTATAACATAGAGATCTGTAAAGTGGTGCCAAACCCTTTTAATAGGTTATTAAGCAGACCACTTCATCTGTTATCAGTAATTTGCATTCAATGGCATACATACAGATGCCGACACATTACTAATGTCACACTTCTTCAGGGTAATTTTTAGATTGGAAGTTTTCAAACAAAAACATATTTTATTCTTGCGGCACAAGATATCATATTTTTATTACTAGGCGTGTGGTCATGTACAGAACAAAATAACCAATCAGATTTTTTTCTCCTACAACTTCAGTATATATAGTATATTGTATTACCAAAACCTTGTCCTTTGTAGATAAATAAAGGAAAGTATTTCAGTATAGTGGAATCTGATTGGCTGCAATGGTGTTTTGCACTTTGCATGACTTATTTGCTCATGTTTATTTAAATAAGCCATTTAATGTACAGGGCTGGGTAATATGTTGGCGCTATATAAATACTGTTTATTAATAATAATAATAATAACTTTATATTTAGTATGGGGATAAATAATCCTATAGACACTTATTTTCCTCCCATTATCACCTAGGTAGTCAGGGACAAATACAATGCACTGCTTAAGGATAGCACCACATCATAGCTAACCAGGATTAGGCCATTAGATTGAAAAATAGCAAATCCAAATATACTGCACAACTTTATTACATTGTTTATTTTCTGTTTATTACTATAGATTCTTGGTGAGTTATTATGTTATTGCTGTGTTTATCGTTTTAAAGCTACATGCAGACACCAGATTTTGTTGATGCTGGCATACATTTGTGAAAATCTAGCATCAGTAGCAGACTGGAGTACTGTCACCCAAAACAATCATTAATGATTATCTTGACAGGCAAAAATTGAAAGTCTGTACACAGCTTGAGTCTCCTTATTCTGTATATGTATCACAAGGAGGTGCATTTTTCCTCCATTGTATGTAAGATTACAAGAAATCAGGGTAAATGTATTCATATTCTTTTTATATACTGCAGTTATATAATCCTAATAATTAAATATAATAAATAAAAAACAATTTAATAAAAATACTATATATTTCATAGATATATGGCGATCTATAGCTGCTAAATGAACCTTCCTTATTGGTAATTAAGGTTTAGGAAAGCAGTTAAATCTCTTTACTGATTTCCCATGTTTGTTGGCGGGAATCTTATTTGCAGCACATCAGACTTGCAACAAGAAATCTTCCAGCAGCAAAGATATTTAATGACTGGTTGTGCCCCAGCAAGTGGCAAATAGAATGCAGCAATTGCTTTATATTGTGTAAACTACACAAGTACAATGCAATAGTGACTCTGCTTGAATTGCACATTTCTCTCTTTTTGGACAAATATTCCTTATTGCATGCAATTGTGTAGCTTATCCTATAGGGATTCATGTGTTTCATCACTGGTGAATTTCTAGAATAGTACATATGCTGAAAATTCTTCTCTTATTTAATATGAGGTTCAGAAATAAGTAACAAGTGTGAATTATTTCTACAAACAGCACCATGCTAATAAGGCAATGGGGCTGTTTTACACCTTCTATAAGAATGTAATGCTGTGACATTGGGGGAGGGTGGTGGTGGGGATGTGTTGGGGGGTTGTGCAGCTTATCAGCTCCAATTCGCAGTAAGTAAGTTTGCTATTTTTGCATAGATAAAGAAAACACATTATTCCTGGAGGTTGCTATAAATAAAAAAAACATTCCATTGATCAACTGCAAAGCAATGTTTTTAATCATTAATTGGGGCTAAGCAATGTCCAATGTAACGTTTCCCTATTATTACCTATAACTTTTGTAATAAAAATCATCACAAAATGTTACTTTTGTACAGTAATGATGTCATAGTATATTAATGGCAATGACATCATCGTATATGACCAGAACAGACTCATTCATATACTCTGCTTTGTGCTATACAGAAAATTGTGTTGCAATAAGTTCCATATGTTTATGCTATTATTAATGAACTTATAGCATATAATATAGCCATATGTGTCATCTAACTCAAGAAAATCAATCACAATTAACTTTTCCACCAATGTGACTAAAGTTTGCTTGATGACTTTGGGTTGCTGCACTTTTGCCTGCCCAATGAAGTCATTATGTTGGATAGTGTGTCAGTGCTTGTGTGTGCCAGTTTGCAGTTTGGAATTATTAGTAGTCATGTGATCTGGTCACATGAATGGCATGCCTGTGCCCTGACCTGCTACTCATGTTCTCCTCTTCACCTTACAAGGTCAGAAACGTATTGGCTGCAAGGCAGCCATATGAAGTACAATAATAGATATGTACAAGGTGCACTGGTCAATGGCAGCCAATCAGGATCAGCATTTTTAAAGAAACATAAACTAAATGTATATATTATGAATTTTTGACAGTTTCTGATTGTTACTCTTTTTTTTGCAAATCCTGACAAAATAGTCAATTGTTCAAAAGAATGCAGACAGTAGAGAAAAGAGCAAAGCAGAGTGTAGAAATTGTTCACATTCCTATATTATTCCTTAATATTTCAATTGGAGGATCGCAATACGTTTGGGTGCAGTACCAGATTTCACCAGCAGATGAAACCTTAAAAGGTGATTCACTGTCAGGCTAAAATGTAGGTAAAGCGAGAAGGGACAATGTGATCTATATAACGCCTTTAAAGTTGAATTAGGTCTTATCCTAGACAATAAATTTTAATCTTTAGTTTTTTAACTGAAAATTGTGCTTCATATAATGGCCAATTGGGACTTATTTCCTTGTGTATTCAATAATGCAAAACCAAAGGGTAAGGACAAAGTTTTATAATTGTTGAGGCCATAAACTCTGGAAGAACTCTTCTGATGGATGGAGATGAAGACCTTCTCACATGGGACCACATGCTTCTTTATATGCCCATATGGATTACATGGCTATGGAATGTAAGGAAGTGTGTGGTTTCAGTGGGACCTGCTGCTTTTTTGGATGTTCTGTACCTTTCTAATATAAATTCCTCCAAAGCTACATTCTCTTAGTGCCTAACTACAAGGGGTCAGTGCTTCCGGGACCATGAAGGTTGAAGGCCCATACACTGGTGGGTGAAGAATACAGAAAACTCTGCAGCAGAGTGGGCCAGCAGGGATGGTTTTGGATGAAATAGGTCCTGGGTGAATATGAACCAGGAGCCACAAATACGCAACATCCAGCTCTGTGCACCTCTGCCAATTTGTCAATTTGGGTTTTTTAGAAATTGGTGGCTCTCTGAAATTGCCCAGTTTGCCCTATAACAAAACCAGTCCCCAGTTTCCTCAATGTAGTATCGTTCTTTACAGGGTGGTCATTGTGGGATATATACAGATATATGCAATTTATCATTACCTGAACCTTAGGTGCCAACTTGAGTTGTCACATACTTACCACTATCTTGGGCTCCAAAAGGAGGCCATCAAATCTTCTTTAACTAAAGACATTTAGGGGCTCTGATCAGCCCAAGGCCTCCATTACATGGTGAATGTTGTAATATTGGGCACAGGACCCACTGATGAAGTTTACATTTTACCTTATAGGCTTTTGTGGATGAAATGTCCACTTTAAATAAACCAGACATTTTTAGTAGTTACATGTCAAAATTTTCGTGTCTAATATGACTTTCATCAGCCAAATGTCCTTCTATGGTCCCATCTCTGAAACTGGATTTACTTTGTTTTAGGGGTCTGACTACCTTGACACTCTCCCGGACTATGCCTCTCCAAAGGTTGTCCTATCTGGACTTATCTTCTCCAAAGGTTGTCCTATATAGTCTCCGAGTCGTGAAGATATGGAAATCCGCTCATCTAGTAACAAAGTAAAACTAGTATCTGATCCACACATGGAGGACAGTTTTCCTGGTCAATAAAAGGTAACTTTCTGCTCCTAGGTCTTTTAATATAGGCAAAAATGATGGGTTCTCTTTATGGGCCTGATTTATTAAAGTTCTCCAAGGATGGAGAAGATACGCTTTCAACAGTGAACCTGGATGATCCAAAAACCTGGAATAGATCTGGTCCAGGATTAAAGAAATTTGTTAACAAATAACAAATCCATTACATGTTTGCTGGCTCACCCAGGTTCACCGTTGAAAGTTTATCCTCTCCAGTCTGCAGAGATCTAATATATCAGGCCCTATGTATCCTGTTCAAAATATGTTCCTTGTATAGGTGGGCATAGATAATAAGCATTCTGGGTGCCCTGTGTACAACTCTGGTCTCTTAAGATCTTTGAGGTTCATGTGAAGCAACAAAGGCTACGGGCCCATCCCTTGGTCCAAAGATTCCAGATACTTCAGTATGTCTGCCAGTACATGATAACTAATCCTTCCTCTTTCCTGTACATTCCTCTCGCCTTTCTCTTCTCTGTTATGTGAGCTAGAACTAAGCTTATCAGGACAAACAAAAAAAGGAGGTCTATGTGATACAATAGAATTTATATTGCATATGAGGAGCCTTAAATAGATTTTGTACCAATGTCTTGTAGTTAAATCAAATCTGAATTATTTCCCTTGATCTCATCTCTGCCATATTCTCCATTCCTAAATAACATCATTTTATTGTACAGCATCATCTCAGTTTTCTGGACAGAGCCGCAAACTGTGTAATTCATAAGGCTTCCATCTTGCTTCCTGAAAATTCTAACTATGGCATTTCCTACATAGAAAGGACAAAAGGTCTTATCACCGTCTTTATCTTCTAAAAAAAAATCTGTACAAACAAAAGTATGTTTGGAATTGTTATTATGATGGGAGCTCTGCTATAGGTTTTGTTTGCAAAAATTGTTCCAGAGCTCAGGTACACTCCAGACTTATATCAGTGTTTTAGGTGACTTTGTAGCCCCAGGGACTCATCACTGTTTCTTGTTTTAGTGGGAGAAACTTTCCTTTCTTTTGAAAATCTGCACATGAGATAATAAATGTTTTCCTGTGGACCTCAAAAATAGTCCTATATGTTCTACTCCTCATCCAAGCGTCTCACTGAACTGCTGAATTTGGATGGGATTAGTCCGTTTATGGTCACCTTTTAGGCTTTCATTGCTGAAACTTTTATCCCGGCAGCGTGCAAGCGTTAGAAAATACTTGCTGTGTCAATGTAGACGTAGTTAAAGGTCAGGCATGTCTGCACTGCTATAATACCCAAACATGATCTTCTTAGTTATACTTGGAATGTGCGGCCGGAGTGGCCCTCTGGAGTTTCTTTTATTATTAATGCTTCGCTGCAGAAGGTCATTTGACGGCAATGTAATCTATCTTTCTAAATGGAGCCGTCAATCAATGTTGTATTGAATGAACCTTGGAATGAGTGACAGGTGTGCCATGCTCGCGCTGCGCACTAAGTTCACCACCAATTTGGTTGTCCGGTAATGCAATGCATTCTGGGTGACTGATACTCTGCAGCACCTGCCGCTTCCATTTAGAACATTAGACGTCACTCGCTGCAGTACATGGAGCCTAAATTTAGCTGAAGTGTTCCTACCAGCACTGATATCCCTTCCAAAATCAGATCTGGGAAATCTAACCGGTCTGCTCCCGTGTTTTCTGCTTGTGTTCAGTTTCTGGATGACATCACATGTTAAAACGTTCATTGCACATGACATCATGTACAGTTATTTACTGAATCTAAATCTTTATATTATTATTATTATTATATAATTATCAGCTCCAGTTATCCTTAATATCATGGGGACTAACAATAAGAGATACCGCATACTTTTTGAAAACAGAGAAACTTAATTACTGTGACAAGTGTAGGCAGCCCCATGATTGAAAAAATGAAACAAATCTAATAATAATCATAATAATATTTATATGAAACAATATGTTAAATAATATTTACCCTTTTCTTTTCTTCTCTTCTTTTCCTTAACTTTTTTCTTTTTTTATTTACTTCTTTACTTTCCTTTACTTTTTTACTCTACTTCTTTCATTCTTTCTTTCTTTTTTTCTTTCTTTCTTTCTTTCTTTCTTTCTTTCTTTCTTTCTTTCTTTCTTTCTTTCTTTCTTTCTTTCTTTCTTTATATTGAGACCTTCTCTTCTTTCCTTTTAATTTCTTTCTTTCTTTCTTGGCTATTCTCTTTTCTTGTTATATGGTTTTATGATTTGATAATTTATATGGTTGTATATCAAATATTACAACAAAATTTACAATCTCTACAAGCAGCAGTATCCTTTTAAGGTTTTGATCATTATTTGTTTCAGAAAGCAATTGTCATTTATGTATATATATATTTATATATATATAGAGTATATAGTGACAGTCAAGTAAATTTCACACATCAAAAGGCATTACAGAGGCCTAAATATATTACCGGATATTAATCTATAAAGGTCAATATAATGTAAAACACCCCTACAAACCTTTACCTCTGCTAAACCTATCAATCTATTGATCAAGCTAATAATTTATCTAATATATCTATCTATCTATCTATCTATCTATCTATCTATCTATCTATCTATCTATCTATCTTTATATTTAGCATTATATCATGTTATGTTGCTGTGTTATATTCTTTATTATTGCTATACTATAGAATATCTTATCACTGACACACAGCAAACCTTCCCCTTCCCCCAGCACAGTTGGGATTGGTGAGAACACATATAATTGTTAGCAGGCTCCCTGGTATACAAGTTTAAGCTTTATCTTTTCTAGGATGAGATAATGACTGACAGCAGACAGGTGACAGTGTGTGGAGTGCAGATGTGACATTCTGAAGGCTTCCATGGCTTTTACATTAGAATAATGCAGCGTGTTCCCATTATCAGAGCTCTTCCACATGCAGCAGTTCACTAATTGACTCAGTAAGGATTTTCATGCAAGGTACAGAAAGGAGGTCAACAAAATGTGTGTCAGAACACCCTATAAACCCACGTCATATACTGCAGGATGCAATACAAATAATCTGTATAAGTATTTCCTCCAAGTAATAATCTCTTCTGTTTTTGTCTTCCAGGAACAGCAATCAGGCCTGATGGAGAACTCTACAGGAGAAGCCGGCAAGGACGGATGTGGTCTACAGACTGCTATGGCTGGTCAAACGGAACCAAGTCCGAATTCCCTGGAGGTTTGGTCCCCTTCAACCAGCTATGGCAGTACTGAAATCTCCAGCCTCTGACCAAGGCACAGCCACTATGATAGAAGAACCAGAAGATCCATCTTCATATATCACTTTGTTATTCTTCTCCTTCCACTTCTTCCTCCTTCCTATGTAGCTGGCTCATATCTGTCATATATTCCATTCTTTATTTATTCTTTTCTATTCATAGTGCTTTTAATTCTTTTTAAATCTTATTTTGTTTTTGTTTTTTTTTATAGTATTTATATATTTTTTCCCTGTATTTTTCTCTTCATTTTTTTTTTACTTTATCTTCTTTACTAGCTTCATTCCTTCCTTCCCTTTACTGTACTCTCCTTTCCTGTCCTTTCCTTTCATTTCCTTTCCACTGCTCTTCTCCCCTCTCCTTACCTTTTCTCCCCCTCATCTTTCCTTTTTGTTACTGTCCTGTCCTTTACTTCCTCTCCTTGTCTTAATATTTCTGTCTTTTCCTTCTCTTTCTGTCCTTTCTGTTTCTTGTTTCCTTTTCTTGCTCCTACCCTGTCTTCTCCTTTCTTTTTCTTAATCCCTTTCCTTTTCCCTCATTTCCTATTCTTTCACATCCCTTCTTTTTTTCTCTCCCATCCTCTTTCCTTTTTTTTTTTTTTTTGCTTTTGTTTCCTTACCTATTTCAACTTCCTTACTTACTTTATTCTTTTACTTTTTGTGTATATATATATATATATACACACATATATACATTCTTCTACTTTCTTTCCTTCTTACTTACTTACTTACTTTTTCTTTTCTTTTTTTTTTGCTTTCCTTTTATATTTCCTTTTCCCCATTACAATAAATTCATTTCTTCTTCAATACTTTTGTCCATTTCCTCTTATCTATTCGCTTTTATTTCTGTCCTTCAGTCCTACATTCTTTTTTTAATTCCTTCCGTTCTTTGCCATTCTTTTCCATACTTGGCTTTTCTTTTCATCAGTTTTTTTTTACCATAACAAATACATTTTTTCTTTATTTTTTCTGTCCATTCCTCTCATCTCTTCTCCTCTTTTTGCCTTTCATATTCTTTCATTCTCATATGCTCTTTGTCCTACCTTCCTATATTTTTCCTTATGGTTTCATTCTTTTTTTATCTTCCTCATCTTTATTTTATCTCCTTATCTTCTATCTATTCTATATTTTGTTTTCATTCTTTTTTCTTTTCATTTTATTATTCAGACCTTCTATTCTTCTTGAATTTTATTCTTTGTTCTTTTTGTTCCATCCTTGTTCCTTCCTTTCTTCCTTATTCTTTTTTATTTTACTTTCTTTCTTTCAATCCTTTTTTCCTTTCTTTTTTCCTTTCACTTCCCTTTCCTTTTGCTTCGCTTCCTTTTTTGTTTACTTTTTTCTTTCGTTTTATCCCTTTCCTTAACTTCCCTTTCTTTCCCTTTAATTTACTTTTCTATTTTCCTTCACTTCCTTTTCTTTTCCTTACTTTTCATTTATTTTGTTGTACTTTTTTCCATTCAACTTTCTTTGCATTTCATTTTCATTCTTTGTCTTTCCTTTCTTTCTTTCTTTCTTTCTATAATTTCTTCCTTTTTTATTTTTTCTTTTCTTTTTTTAATTTGTTTTTTTTCCATTTCCTTTTACTGTATTTACTTTCCCATCTTTCAGTTTTTTCATTTTTTGAACCTTTGTTTTCTTTCCTTCCACATCTTGTTTTCTTCCTTTCCCCTCCCTTACCTTTTCCCCTATTTTTTTTTTATTTCCTTTCACTTTCCTTTCCATTTTTCTTTATTTTAATTTCTTTTTCCTTTTTCCTTCTTTTCCTCTCCTTTACCTTTCCCCTTGTGTATTTTTATTTTTTCTCCTTTCACTTTCCTTACCATCCCTTTCCTTTCAATTTTTCTTTCTTTTTCTCTTTTCCTTCCTTTCCTTTCCTCTCCCTTTCCTTTCCCTTTATTTTTATTTTATTTGCTTTCAATTTCCTTACCCTCCTTTTCCTTTCTTTTAGCTTTTGTTTTTACTTTCTTTCCTTTCTCTTTATGCTTCCTTACTTCCCTTTCCCTTCTTCTATATTTCCCTTTCCCTTCATTTGCTTTTCCTTTCCTTACCATGCCTGTTCTTTGCATTCTTTCCTTTCAATTCTTTTTTTCATCTTTTTCTTTCCTTTTGCCTCCTATTTCCTTCCCATTCTATTCTTTCCCTTTCTTTCATTTCCCTTTTCCTGTCCTTTGTAATCTAGTGATGATGGTAATTACAGAAACACAAATAGGAAAAAATGGCTCAGCAATGTTAAATATATTATTGTGAATGTTTGCACATGAAAATGTTTGTTCAGGAATCACTCCATTAAATATCTGCTGATGCCTGATATAATAAATTCTTATCGCATTTCCTTTCTATTCTTCCTTGTCCTATTCTTTGTGAATGTACTTCTTCATTTAAATAATTAGTGAAAAATCTTTGCTATCTATATAAACATACCCATGTGATGTTTTCATATACTTTAGCTGGAAGAGTTTTGGATACAATAAAAGTTAAATATAGATGGACAAATGTGCTTTAAATGTATTAGGTAGAGAATGGTGAATATACATTTATTTCATAGTGGATGTCATTCTTATTTAATCCACTAGGCAGTGCTGTGTTTGTTATTATTAGAAGTTAATACAAGTGTAAAAAAATGTTAATGAAAATGAACACAGCACCACCTAGCATATAAACTGAGAATGACACTTATCTTTAAACCAAAGAAGCCATATGTTCACCATTGTCTACCTTAAGGCCTTCAAGAACATTTCGTCACCTTTGTTTGCATAGAATATTAAAACAAGCACTTCTGTTGATTTAATCAATATATGAATTGTTAATAAATATACCTCACTATCCCATGGTATCCCTGGCCAAGCAATTATATGTTCTAACCTCAACAATCATATCTGAATCTTGTTTAAAAAAAAGAATAAAAAAAACAAGTTTGTGAAAAAAAAAACATTTAATGGATCTTATTTTACCAATCTTCAGAAATATGATGATATCATGATATATCATGATTTATTTTGGATAGTCTGGATATGATTCTGGTAAAATAAAGTTTTTCCACATTTTAAAGAAAGATGTGTGCCGGTGTCTGTTGAGATATATATTTTTGTTCAATCCTCTATGATTTTGTATAAAATTCATATGGCATAAAGTATACGCAATCGGCATATCTACCTAATGGCCGTGTATTTTTGGGCTTACCTCCAAATTTTTGAGTTTAGGTGTCTCCAGTGATAGATATTGATGATGCTACAATATCCAAAGGGACTTTAGAACATTGTGCACAGTTTGGGAACAAATTAGAAAAACCCCTTTTCATTTTCTGGATGATCTTTGTCTGTGTCCACAAAACCATCCCCATAAAGGGACCAGTTGGGTGTAAAGGAACTCAAGTGTTCTTCACGGGGACCTCAACTCAACCCCACTAAATACCTTTGTGAAGCCAGGTCTTCTTATCCCGAACCTGTACCTGACCGTGGACATTTTCCTTGGGTGATGGACACATATATCGACAGACACAACCCCCAGCCTTGTAGAAAGCCTGGAGCTCAAGTCTAAATTAATGTCCGCAACTTTGAAGTCCAATAAGCTTACAAGCTAATGTGGGCAATATACAAACATTTATCTAAATAACGTACGTTCCCTGCATCATCTCTCCTTTATATTTTGTTACGTTTCCCTCTTTCCATGTTTCCATCCCATCGGCCAGGAAATAGCCTCCTAATCATCCCTGGCTATTTAGCTAGCTCAGACACAGCAATTAGCATTCGTGCAACGTGTCTCCACCACTGCGATGCCCCCTAGCTCTGCTAAGCAGTTCCTGTACACCTATTGGTTAATTCAGTGTTTTTCTGTCCAGCTCCTGTTGTTGTTTGTTGCCCAGTCTGTTTTCTCCTAGCCACTTTCCTTGTGCATTTCCAGTGTTACTCTCTGTCTGTGGATATCCCTGTGTCCCTGTGCCTCCTGTTACTTCCAGTGTCTCCTGTGTCCTCAGTGGCCCCTGTGTCACTGATGTCTATTTCCTGGATCCCTGGTATTTTGCCCCTGGCGCATGACCTGACCTCTCTTGCTTGCTGTCTGCCTTGACCCTGGACTTCCCTGACAATTCTTCCGACTAGTGATTTGGTACCGTGTATCTTCCTGCCCACCCTGGCGTTAACCAGCAGTGCAACATCCTCACCACTAGAGGCTCTGGAGAAGACCTGGTTACTGCTTAGTCTCTGCGCCTCGGGGCTCACACCATTTTTGTGCAAGTCATATCGCCCCCTAGAGGCTCCATCTCCCCAAGTGTGACAAATGGTATGAGCAATGCAGACAGAAAATACTTATGTCTTATAAATCACTCAATTCCCCAAGTTCCCCATGCAGAATAATTATTAAATTTGTAATAAATACTTAATAAACACACACACTTGTCCTGTCTTTATCATTTTAATAAATAAGTGCACATATGTGTATAACAGCTGTCAAAACACACATGGCCATTACTGCAGAGAAAGCAATGCAAGTTGGGAAATCCAAAGTCTATTGTTCAGATCAGAATTGAGACATAAGAATTGGAGAATCTTGTTGATGCAAAATCATAATAAATCAAAGGTGACTCGAAAGAACAACATGGGGTGACAAATACAATGTCCTATTAGCTTCTTTTGTTATCTCATTTTATATTTCTATTTTATGTTATTATTTCAATATACAATATGAGTATGTTGTGAAAGACATGGCGGAGTTCTTATTTCATGATTGTTCTGGGTTAGTAAATTGGAAATCATTATGGTTTAAGATTAAGAAAGCAGCTAACTAGTATTAGCAGGACAACCCAACAATAGGAACCCCTATGCTTCTCTCCTGATGGGTTTACATTTAATTAATGTTTGTAGAGCTGTCCTATGATAACTGATTTTTTTTCAAGGCTGGAGAGAATTCACTTTCATCACTGAAGTTGGGTGATCCAGCAAACCTGTAATTGATCTGTTCCAGGATTCAAAACATTTGCTAGCAAATACCAAATTACTTTGAAGAAAGCCATTCCAGGTTTTCTGGATCACTCAGCTTCACTGATGAAAGTTCATCCTCTCCAGCTTTGAAGAGCTTGAATAAATTAGGCCTACTGGACCGGATCCATTGCAGGTTTGCTGGATCACCCAGAACTGTCTTTATTCTCCTGGGTGCAGCCTATTGGGTCTTATACCTAAGCTCATCCATGATCCAGGTTTATTCACCCAGCAGTGGCAGCCTACATTTTTCTGTCATAACAGACAACAATAGGAAATCATAATCAGATTGCATACTACATGTGACTTCTGATTCTGAATAATCCAATCAAATTTAATATACATATTAATACATTTTATTCTAAAAAGCAGTACCCTGGTACCCGCTTGCTAAAATAACATTGTCCACAAGATGGCAGCACACAACTGTAACATAAATGATAATATTAATTTACATTATTAAAGTATTTCCAATGAACTGTAAAGTTTGGAGAACAGTTTAGGACACCCATAGGAATCAGTCATATACTTTACTTCTCTGGTTCTCAGCTAGACCTGTCTTTGCCTCCTCTGTAAAGGGCTTTTTTTCTATTTTTCACATCTTCTACTACCTTCCAGGTTTTATTCTTGACTATACCAATAAAGCATACCTTTACAATTTAAGTTTTAGTCAAATGTGTATTAACTAGGAAACTATGATTTATTCCTTTGTTTTACATATGTTTTTAATCACCAGATTATATTGTACTGTAGTTTATATGCAGCTTATTTTTTTAACACTAGAGGGAGCCAATGATTCAGCACAATTGTATGGAGGAGAACAGAAGTGTGCTTAGGCATATGTGTCCTGAATGTTTGAGTTTTGAATTTCACCCTGGTATTTTATTAATTTTGCTTGATACTTCAGTTGAAAAAAAAAACACAGAGATTAGAAAAGTTTGATCACACAATGTACTGTCCATTAATATTAATATTATTATTATTATTATTATTAATATTAATAATAATAATAATAAACAGGATTTATATAGCACCAACATAATATGCAGTAGTTTTATTAGTTTAATTAATAGTATTAATTAATTCATTTTATTAATAGTATTAATTAGTATTAATTTTGCTTATATATAGCACCCACATAATATGCAGTGCTGTACATTAAATATGCATTGCAAATGACGGACAGATACAGAAAGTGACACAGGAGGAGGGGAGGACTCTGCCCCAAAGAGCTTACAATCTAGGAGGTGGGGGTGCCTCATAATGTGTGATGCACAAAAACATTAAGCATTGGATATAATTTATTGTCTGACATTCACACTGTATATGATGCTGTACACATTTCTATATGTTTTTGTGCACATGAATGGGATCAGTGTCACAACAGACAGCAATGCGGGTGGCTGGGCATTGTTAATGCATGATCGTGTAAACAGAAATCCCGGCATATTTGTTTCAGGTTAGCAACTCAGAAAGCATTAAAGCTATTGGATCAGCATGGCAGCCAAGCCCCACCTATATATGTTGGAAGACCTGCATGGCCATATCAGTGCATTGGATTCCATGTTTGTGGTGTGGGGTTTTCTAATATCTCAGCAGTAAGTTATTTCCTTGTATTACTGGGGACCCTTTGGATAAGGAAGTGCCCCTAGCTTAAATTACAACTAATGTAAGGCAGGAGTAAATATGTCTGGATATGTTTCTAGTTTTCTGATTGGCTGCATTCTCTGGAAGATTTCCCTGTACATAGTAGAAGGAGAAAACCATTATGCAGGAAGGATGTTTATTCCAAATTTTACCAGATACCGGTATTGGAGCTGGTGGGAGTGGACCTTTGTCAGGGGATAAACATCTGAAGATCTCCAGAGTTAAGGTCAGCCATGAGCATAGGATCAAGTGGGGTATTTGTCCGCAACCATGAAGCTTGGGCTGCTGGAGGACTAAGAAAATATTGGCCACCCATTGGTGGGAGGAAGCCAATCCAACATTGCTAGATTAAAATATCCCATGATTGTTCTTGGACTTCTTGATTTTTTTGGATGGGGTAACACTGAATGAAGCTGGAGATCCCAGGACCTGTTATGGACATTTGTGGAGGTGTATCAAGGTCTAGCAGAGTGCTTGGGAAAGAGAGAAATGACTGGAGACACTCAGATGGGACATGGCCTCAGATACCTAAGCCTCCATATCATGAGTTATAAAGCACCTATATCAATCCTCTCTCCTTCTGGCCTTTACATTTTAATAAAACTCTGGACTATATTCATGGAATGAGCCTATCTGTGTTTATTGCCCCATCAGAGGAGAGAACCCCAAAACAAGGGTGCTACATCTGAGTCTTAGCATTCCTTTCCAGGCAGTCCTTCCCTTCCACTGTTCAGCCATATTAGAAAATGATGGCGACTGGAAAACCAACTGAGAAAACTTAAAACAGAAAACACTGATTTTTAAAGAAACATAGAATACTCTTAAAGCAAAAAGTCTAGTTTCACCCGGACCACATTTGTTGAATGCGGAGATAGAACCTCTAAAGCCAACACTTGTGGTTCCTTCAGAAAGCCATGGCCTATGGCGGGGAAGAACTGAAGTCTGGAAATGTCCAATTGATATTATTTCCCCCCCGTTTCATTTAGGGTTGACTGCACCCTACTGTTGTGGTTCCTTCAGAAACCCAAGGCCATTGGTAAAAGTTCATGCAGATCAAATGAGCCCTAATTTATTAAACCTTTCTCTATGGGGTGTTCCGGACAGCATTCAACATAAAATTGCAGCTGCACAAGATTGTGATCCCCTGGATTTTTTTGTTTTTAAATAATGCAAAATGTTACAGATAATGGCTCCTCTAACATCAACGTTTCGGAGTTCCCCCTTCCACCTAGTCTATAGCTTCCACCTATAGTGTATAGAACCTCCAAGGCCAACACTTGTGGTTCCTTCAGAAAGCCATGGCCATTGGTGGGGAAGAACTTAAGTCTGGAAATGTCCAATCGATATTATTTGCCCCCAGTTTCATTTGGGGTTGCTTGCACCCTACTGTTCTACGGGAATGAGGTTCACCAGGCTGGGCACGTGAGTTTATGGAGATTGTTGTTGAATGCCTTCAAATTGTACCTGAACATCCATTATCTCTACAATTGGTAATTCAACATACACTTTTTAGATTTAAAATATTCCATTTTGATCACTGGCCTATGCAGGTGACCTTGTTTTGTATCCTTCATATCGATTAGTTTAGAAGATCCTGCGAAAATTATAGAATGTCTTTTCTGGTTCTCAGGTCCATTATCGGGGAAAAGGTGGAAGGGGTACCTCTGTACCGGAACCACGTCATTGACTTTTGCGATGCTGGAACTTTTAGACATGGGTGCCTGAAATATCTGATGGTCGTTTCGCTGGTTCTCATGTTTTCCCCAACCATCCATCCTACATGGTAAATGTCAACGTTCCCAATCTTAATGTAGTCGTCAGTCATCTTTTTATTTTGACCTAAATACCAATCCAGTTTTTTTGAACCAGAAATGAAAACAACAAACTCTAAAAGTCACAAAACACATGAACATTTTCAAAATGATTATTCTGACAATTTTTTTTACCTTGGTGCACCCAATAGTAGATATTTTCCCAAAGTTCTGTATCCATAATGGAACTTTTTTGGGAGATATTTCTTAGTTTTATGTCCTAGAGACACACCAGGATGTAGCCATAAAATGCTACAAATTATTCCCTATAGGAAGGGGGTCTTTTAGCCTGTTTAGGTGTCACGCTTCCAAAAACTTTCCGACAAAAATAGTCACCAAGTCATGGAAAGAGGATGTACGTCCCCAGCAGGAACATTATAGGGGCTACTGCGCTCAACTATATTCATCAACTTATCTTATCTGCAGTTAAACCTGGCCTGCTTAGTCATTATCTATACAATGTGCACAGGACAGTTAACATTTTTTAAATACCTCTATAGGTGCAAGAGATATGTTATGTCAGCCTAGCCAACCAAGAAGACCAGGTAAGAATAATGGAAAAAGTAGGGAGGTGAGTTAAGCTCAGGTTATTGCTTGCAACTTCCCACTACTTTTTAAGGAGGCTACAATAGTCTAAGAATGGAAAGAACTAGTATATTAAGTATACATATTTTTCATCCCCAATCAATAACTGAAGAATTGGCTCAACAAGGTGAGCTTAAGGATGGGTATAATACTGGGGAAATCTTCCAGAGTGTCCCCTTCTATGTTATTTGGACAGAAGGAGCTGTGCTAAAAGATCTCCGCTATGGTGAAGCAAGTGTTTAACTTCTGCTGGCTAAATTTCTGCCTACCCATCGGTATCCATATTCCTTCCCTAACCTGTCCAGAAGAGGGAGCTGTGCTGATGATCAAAGAGATAACAATCCACTGCAACCAACAGAGGGTACACATAGATATGAGGGTACACAAGGACAGAACTGTCTGTAGAGGGAAAAACTCTCTGCCTTCTGAGAAAGATATCTGAGGCTGTTCAGATTGAAGGACCTAATAATAAATACATAATAAATACACCCATATAGTGTGATTTTTAAACATTTACTTAAAAGGGGAAAAATAAGTCTGTATATAATATATTCTCATTTTTAACAAGTCAACATATTTTGTACTTGTACTTTTGAGTTGGTTATGATGGGTTACTTTGGGTTATGATGGGTTGTGTTATGTCACTTTACTTTCGTGCATGGTCTTTGACCATCAGTAGATGGTGCTGTGTCTTCATGTCAAGTCTATCACAAATGTTTATCTCTGATGTAAAGAGTTTGTTACACACTTTACATAAGAACACAGCGCCATCTACTGTGTGATCTGAGTATAAACAGATTATTTTTCTGATGGCACTTTTACGGGGAGAAAAAAAATATTGGTTGATACTCGAATATATACAATATTAGTTGGTGCTATTTTCTTAATAGAAAATATTCTACATCATCATACCTTTCTTTTACAAAAGTAATTAGATATTTAATAAAGATAATCAATCCTTATGAAAAATAATTGCACATTTTCAAAAGGTAACATTATAATGACAGTGAACCTGTAAAGCTCATCCAAACTCTATTTGTAAGTGTGATTGACATCATGCCTCACTACATGACATTATTCTGTGAATCTAATGCAAAATTTCTGACCTGGAAATGCTGCCAGTAATAGCACTTCCTGTTCCAGGCTGACAACACTATGCTTCTGCTTGGCAAATACCGGCCTGCTCTTCCAGTTGGCCAGTAAAATGGATTTCGGGTTTACATACACTTTAATGAAGAGTAAATTTTTTTTGGCATACACAAAGAGCATCACATGAAAGTTCATGTAGATCAAATGAGCCCTGATTTCTTAAACCTTTCTCTATGGGGTGTTCTGGACAGAATTCAACGTAAAAATGCAGCTGCACAGAATTGTGATCCCCTAGATTTTTTTTAAATACCGCAATATGTTCCAGATACCGGCTCCTCTAACATCAACTTTTTACGGAGTTCCCCCCTCCACCTAATCTATAGCATCCACCTATGGTGTATAGCTTCCACACTCCATGTGGCTGGGCCAGCATGGTTATGTGTCATGATATTTGTCGCTTGATGCGAGCAGCTGACTGAGAAGTGGAAAGCCATCTGACCCACTTACAGTGCTTTCGGTAAAAGATTTCGAGGCAAACTTGTTCTGGTAAGTTCCTCCCCCTCCTTCATATACATCCTATTATATATTGTATAACTCGCAACCTAGAGAGCCCACTGCGTAACATTCAATGCAAAAAAGACATTTCCTGCATTCCTGTTTCTTTCCACTTAAGAATGAACTCCGGGACAACAGCTAAATACACACATAAAATGTCTGTAAAGGTTTTGTTTTCTATCCATCCAATTCTGGGGTCTTGGGACATTTCTCTATATAGCTTGGGTACCTCCCTGCTGCGTGCTTGTGATTGGACAGTGAATGAGTAGCGGCCATTCATCTGCTTACTCTGTTGTCTCTTACCATCAGTATGTTCTATCAACTCATCTTACACCATATCCTGATTGACTTTCAACGCTTCTCCACGAGGTCAACACCACAACAAACTCACAAATTACATATTAGCCTTACCTTTCAATAAAAAATCTAAAAAAGTGTTGTATGTATTTATTATAATAATATTATATTGTTATATATATTATTATTATAATTATATAAATATGTATTATTGTATTATTATATTGTTATATGTATTTTATTATTATTGTTATATGTATTATATGTTTAGTATATATATATATATATATATATATATATGAATTTTTCTTGTCCAAGGAAGTCCACCATCCATTTATTTTTCTCTTGTACAAGGAAGACAAAATATAAGCAGATAAACCTTGAACCTTACTGAAATGCCAAGATGAAAATAACAATAATGGAAAGACTAAAAAGTGCTTTCCTTGGACACTTACAGTTCTGATCAAAGATTTAAAAGCCTATTTTCTTATTGCGCATGTGGTCCCAAGGAGCACCCAAGAGGAGCCTCCCGGAATGCGTGACGTAGGTATCCTGGGGGGCTTTGTGCTCCCACTCATTCTCGATAGGGGGCGGTGCTGTATCCTTTCTTTTAAAAAAAAAAGGTGTTGCACTTAAAAAAAAAAAAACACGCAGAAATTTTACTTAACATAAATGGGTTGATTACCCTTTTTTGTAAAGTGAAAATTCTGAATTTAAGTAGGCTTTAAGCTTTGGTTATGGTGGCACCAGGGTTGGACTGAGACTTTTGATGTCATCCTATTTGGTTCTGCTCTTTTTTAAAAAATTGAAATGCTTAATCAAAACACCTGCCTGATGCTGAAGGGAATTGGTCTAGGTACCTATGATTCTTTGGGAAAAGAGGCTTACCTGTGTGCAGGCTCCATGCAGTGATAACAGGTCCAGGATCCAGGTATTGGCCCATCCCAGGAAGCCACCATCTTCCCCGCATCTTCACCTTCTGCTAAAGGACATTGTCTTCAGAAATTGGACAGCCAGTAGTAATATAACACCTAAGAATGAGAAGAAGATACATGGCTTTCATTCCTGGTTTTGTATGCCTTGCATTGGGAGCTAAAACAATAAGCCACCAGCAGCCAGGACCAGGGCCAGCCACAGAAACAGTAATATTCAACTTACTCCAGTGATGGAATGGGGACCACTGGTTGTCCCAAGACCTTTAGGTAGGTTGGATATTAGTTTTTCGGTGCAAAAATGAACAATAAATTCTTTGAAAAGGGGGGTGGGGGGTTAAATTTGAATTTCCTAGGCGGCCATTGAATTTTTTTAGCAAATTGTCCTCATAATCCAAATACAGCCATCCAACATATGCAGATGGAATATTTCAGCAACACGAAACAATTTGAACAGAAATAGAAAATACATTTTGTCACTTTCAGTGTTTCCAGTTGCTCGGTTCCTTCATAGCATAGCTGGTAAATGTGTGAAGACATTAGACAGGATGTGACACAGCGATTTTCATTTACTTTGTGGCTTCTGACAGTCTTCAGCGCAACCACAAGTGTTTTATGTGGTGGAGCAGAGGAGGAAAAATAGAGATAGCCTGCGAGTTGATACAGCATGTCTAAATGCCGATTCAGCTCGCCCAGACATGTACAGGGGTGGAAAATAAATTCTGATTATTAAATAAAATGGCACCATCGGACACCGAACATTTCCTAGAATTCTTTTTTGATATGACCCCTTCTAAGAAACCCTTCTAAGCTCCACAAATACCCTACCCTAGCTCCCATAGTGGGAGGATCAGAAGCTCCGTGTGAGCTTCAATTTATGAAATGTCGCTTACACAGGGAAATGTAGTCTTAACCCACCCAAGTGACAATAGTAAACCATGCACCACAACCAAGCCAAAACATGAAGTAAATTCTCCTTGTAAAGCCAACCTGCTAATTGAAGGTTTATTTTAAGGCCAGATTCACACTTTAGGTTTGATTTCCTGAAATAATTTTGGCTGCTCACCTTTCTCAGGATATTTGACTGAGTTAAGTGAATTTGGTAGATACCACATTACAAAATATACAAAAAAATCAAATTCAAAAAGTTTTCTTATGTATTTTACCTTTATTTTAGGAACTGTTGCTTGAACATTCTATTGTACAGAGATTCATTAACCCTCTGAGACCATAAAAGCCATATAAGCCTACTCCTTTCTTACAAAATCCCCACAAATCACTCTGACTGACTTTTACGCTGCTTGCAATGAATTTCACCAAAATAGTCAATTTTGTCAAATTCATTTTCTATTTTTAAAGGTTTCAAATGTTCAGTGCTTAGTGTAGCAAGCCTTAATAATATCTTTGGAATCATCTGTCCAGTAATGTGTGTCAAGTACGTTTAGTGTGCTTGCACATGTTTTATTCTTTTTTGTCATATTTTATTTATGTTTATTTTGACCATTTTTGTTTTGTTACATTTTATTTATATTTATTTTAAAGATTTATGCTTTGTTACATTTTATTATGTTTGGTTTTTCTATAATAGCCAATAATTGACCACCATCTTTAGTCTTTATTTGGTTTCATGTATATGGGGGCAGTCATGCCAGAACAAAAAAAGATTTAGCCTGAACATCACATGTATTGTGTTTATACTCTGTAGCATTACCATTACCCATTACTGAAAACATCTAAACTACATTTTTTGGAAGGTTGTTCTCATATTGTTTCCTATATACTGTATGAAACTTTCAACTGGAAAATATTATATAAATAATTAAGAATTATCCAAACCATTTTATAGACTCCTGCATTCAAGATCTTTGAGCTGAAAACTGCCTTCTAACATACACACAGGGTACAAACAGAACCCTTAAACCTTGGCTGAATCTAAATGATAAGCAGATTCAGGAAGCACATATTTAAATGCCCATTGATCTTCTATTCTGCAGTATAGGTCATTCACTCATAGTTACCATAAAATTTGAGAAAAGCATATTACCTCAACCAAAATGAAGACTTAATGCAAAATTATGATTTTACACTTTTATTGATGATAAATAAAATATAATATTTAAATTGTCAGTGTATACAGGTAACTTTTTGTGGTAAGATCGATGACTTGATAACAGTGTTCTATGCAGGCTGTGTGATGGGCTTAGTACATGTGCAGCCAACGGTGATCAACTGCTTCTCCACATAGAAGGTCTGTTGACAATCTTGGATCTCCCGACGAAGGACCAGAATTTCCTGTTGTATGGGCATGGATGTCATGCCAATGTCTTCTTTACCCTCAGCGTTCAGACACCACTGATGCTGACATACTGCTTGAGGGATTATTGGGGGGAAGCGTTTGTGATCCACATCCATTCTGGAAAGAGAGAAGCATATATGACATTGTACATTTAGACAGAAAGCGTAAGTTTATCAATAATACAACTTTGGGGTGCAGAGAATGGACCTGGCTTATTGAAGTTCTCCAGGACTGGAGGAGATAGACTAACAAGGGAGAACCTGGGTGATCCAGCAAATCTGGAATAGATCTGGTTCAGGATTTACCAACTGGTTCAAGATTTACCAACTAATAGCTAATTATTTTTAGGAAATTCAATTCAGATTTGCTGGATGACCTAGGTTCTCCCATTATAATCTATATTATCAAGATTTGGAGAGCCTTATAAATCAGGCCCAAGGACCCAGACCCAAGCAAGCCAAGATGTTCCCAAAGACACAACTTTTTCCTTTTTTCTACTATAATTATATAATTATATATTTTAAATGTCAATATTACAGAGTTCTGTACTTCAAAGATTGAGGGGGGTACACCATTAACCTAAAACAAAACATGAACAAGTACATGACAAAGGGTGCCAAGCCAGAAAACTTTTGTTGGAGAAATGATAAGCGCAATGCAGGCTTAGATTGATTAAAAAACAGCCACTAAATAGCATAGCATTGAAAGTTAAAATTTGGTTACCATTTCTCAAAAATTTTGGCAAAATTTTGCCATTTTGGACTCAATATGGAAAGCAAAATTATATGGTTGTGGTGATTTTTAAGGTTGGGTGCTGAGAGTAATAGGAGATACTTTAACAAACCTCAGCAGCACATAAAATAAATTGAGAATTTCCACCCTGTTGTAGATGGTGAAACCCTAATTTTGCAATTTAGTCAAAATCACTCAGCTTATCCCAAGAGAAAAGTAGAGAGAAGGCTTTTATAAACAGCTTCTGCGTCGTTCTGCGTCCTTAAAACCACCCCTCTTCCCTTTTCTCTGAAAACACTATATGGCTCAAAGACCAGCATACTGATATGAGCTTCATGGACTTCTCATAGGAAGACCACACTGGATTTTAAAGTGTGTCTGTGAACATATGTACCCATTTAGCCAAACAACAATTTGTAGAGGTCAGGTATTGATTTTGGATGGGAAGAGCTAACATTTTCTATCATCCTAATAGTGTTCAGTTAGGGTTGAGGTCAGGGCTCTGTGAAGGCCACCCAAGTTCCTCCATGCCAAGTCATCCAACTATGTATTTTGGGACCATTTTTGTGCACAGGGGAACAGCCAGGCTGGAACAAAAAGAGAGGTATTAAAGGAACTGCAAGTTTGAAAGAGCTAATTTATCTAATGTGCCTTTGTATGCTAGAGAACTAAGAGCACCCTTCCTTGGGAAAAAATAACTCAGTGATTTGGAGGATTATAGACGTACTTCTTGGCCATATCGGTAGAGATTTCTGACAAACTTTTGGCCTTAATGTGAATGAGCTTTCCTCTATTAGTCCATTTCATCTTCTCTTAGACATAGGGGGTAATTTATTTACAGACAAAAAGGCTGTAAATAGTCTCCTTGCACGTGATAATTCACTTAGCTTTGTAAAATATTCATAATAATAATAATAATAATAATAATCTCATTTACTAAGCTAAGTAAATTATCCGTATCCATCCAGATAATTCACTTTGTTATGTAAATAGTCCTCATTACTTTAGTATATCAACCCCATAGCCTTGGAATTAAACTAGAGTCATATCTAAAAGACCTTTAAGGAGTAGAAATTTTGGCCCCAGAAATCCACCCCCTTGCTATTTGGTAGCAATTAGTAATTGTAGAAAATCAGGTTATGAAATGGTACCTGTGAAAGTAATAGAACTAACTTTGGCTAATCCAAGGTGTTGTACCGATCATTATAAAGACATAAAATTAAGAATAGAAAAAAAGAAACAGAAAACACATTACTTGTATGTCCAGGGTGAGAGGGAACGGGAATGTAATTCTCCTTCTGTGGTGAAACCTTCATCTTTGCTTGTGTTCAGGTTGAGTTTTATATTCTGAGGAAAGATCTTGTCTCTGGGGAATTGACAGGGCTTACTGCAGACACCGAGCAGAACTGCGGATACAATCACTGGCAGCTGAAAATCAAAGACAAGATGGCACTAAATACAACATATACGTAATATTGTGTTCCTTTCTACAATAATCCTGAGGAAGCTGATCTTTGTCAGCTGCGAAACGTGATGAGTTTTGTGAACACAACTGTCAATGTCTATCTATCTATCTATCTATCTATCTACCTATCTATCTATCTATCTATCTATCTGTCTGTCTATGTATCTATCTATCTATCTATCTATCTACCTATCTATCTATCTATCTATCTATCTATCTATCTATCTATCTATCTATCTTTTAGAATAAAGTTATATTACTTACCATGACAATTATTCTGGGTATAGCCATGGTTGCTCTCTGTTTAATCTTCTCTCTCTTTCTCTCTCCTGGTGTCTATGAATCTTCTCTGCTTTTCATATTCTGGCCCCATAAATTTATATACCTTGAGCAGCTTTGATGGGTTTTCCCATAACGTAAACTATGACTTCACTTTCTATCAATCCCAGGTGGAAAAATATTCATCTCGATGACTAAATTAATCATTGAGATCATTTACCTATTTAAATCAAACTTCTTAGAGGCATAAATTGGGTCAGAAATTTGCATATGGCCAACTCCACCAAACTTAATTAGGTCATTACGATTTTACCTGAATAAACCTGGATGTGGTTATATGTGGTGACATTTGATTTTTCACCGAGCCCATTAGCAGTAAAATGTAATCATTTTTGTTCCATTAATTTACAGTAAAAGGTCAGGGGTAGGAAATTAAATAGATAGAATTAAATGGATGTTGTCACGCTTGGGGAGACAAGGCAACTAGGGAGGGGGGGGGGGCGCTACAGCTTACACAGAAATGGTTTGAGCCTCAAAAGGCCAAGGCACAGATTCTAATTAGAATCACAAGCCAGGGGTCAAATACCAGGAATCCAGGAAATAGAGACTGGTGACACAGGGACCACTGCAGACACAGGGAACACAGGAGACACTGGAAGCAACAGGAGGCACAGGTTACACAGGAATATTCACAGAAAGAGGGGAACAGTGGAAAGGCACAAAGGGAATAGGCTGGAAACAACAGACTGGGCAACAAGGGGTTAACATATGAGCTAGAAGAAACACTGAACTAACCAACAGGTGTACAAGAACTCTTCAGCAAAGCTAGGGGGCTCAGCACTAGTGGAGACATGTTGCACGAATGCTGAGTGCTATGTCTCAGCTAACTAAATAACCAGGGATGATTAAGAGGCTATTTCCGGATTGGCTGGCAGAATGGCAAAAAATTATAAAACGTGGGAGCGCAGGCACACTCATAGTCAGAACTGCCCTCATGCGTAGGAGAGAGAAGTCTGCACTTTGGAGAGGATGAGGTAAGTGTGACAGATATTTCCCAGGTTCTAGACTTTAGGGGTGAACTTGGATACCACCCATTGCATCCAACATGGTGACTTCATGAGTCTCAAATATCTCAGATGACTTCTTGCTATTAAAACACTGTATCAATGTATCTGGTCCTCTGTTATTCTTAATGGCTGCAGTAATATAAAGCAGTAGGACTTCAGTAAGCTATTACCTACTTCGAAGCCCAAATCCAGAGTAGCCCCACTATGTACATTTTATACTCTTTTTGCTTGTGTCTTTTCCAAATATCTTTGTACTGGACACATGACCCACAAAGTCCTCTTCTTCATCAGCAGAGGTTCTTGATGATGCAGAGTGATATATTAACTGCAAGGGTTGTGTAACTATACTGAATTGATTGTATGTGAGCACAATGCATTGTGATGCTGCCCCCCAAGGGGTGGCTCCATGGAGTCCTACACTCACAGAATGTGAGTTTGGGTAGGAGTTGGGTGAATCTTGGGTGAAAACATTTATAATTAGACCTCCTTTGGGTTTGTATCGTGTCATCATACTGAATTGAGATTCAGATAGACACCTGGAAAAGTCTTCTGCTGCTCACATACTGTCCAATCAGCAGTCTGAGGCAGGTAGCTGGCACCAATGAGAAAGTGTTAGGGGGCCATGTAAATATCAGAACTAAGTGCCACTATTAGGGGAAAGTGAATTGGTCCTGATCAAAAGAGCCTTATTTTTGAAATGCTGAAATTTTTTAAAATATATTTTTATTGAGGAAACAAGTGATACAACATTTCTAATAGCAGTTGATATACTTTACACATGTTTGACAATAGTGAAAAATACAGAAAAATGAGTCAAGATACTTCATTACAACATACAGCAATTATGCAGTGTCAGTAGTACAAAAATTAGGCACAAACTTCACAATAGGGGGTCATTTGCTAGTTCTATTTCAAGATACCATGTAGTTTGACGAATACAGTTGTGTTTTGTTAGCTTTATTTAGTGTATAGATAAAACTTTCCCATGTTTCAAAGAAAATTTGAGTTTTGGATACTTTGTATAAGGTAGCCTCTATCCATTCCATTCTGAATAATACTTGTAGTTTAGTCATAAAGAGACACATCGTTGGGGAGGAAGAGTCTAACCAACAATGGAGAATGGTTTTCTTAGCTATAGCTGAGAGTAATAGGGCTAATCGCTTTGTTCCCCTGGCAAACCGGACACCTCGCAGTTCCACCCAACCAAAACTACCCATTCAGAGCTGAATGATATATAATTTAGCAAATACCTGGGAACATAATGTACCACAAAAATTGTATAATAACCGGACATTGCCAGAAAGTGTGGTAAAGTGTAGCCGCATGGGCTCCACATTTAAAACAGGTACTCCCATTAGAGAGGCCCATATAGTGAGCCCTCTGAGGGGAAATGTAATTCCCGTGGAATAGGCGAAAAAACATTTTACGGTACAGGACCATAGGTATAGCCTACGAGGATATTCGGTACATCTGTAGGATTTCCCAAACCGGTAAACTAGGGAAATGATTCTGTCATTTTGCCATGCTTACTTTAGAAGTTTCATAATCTAAATCAGTTCTAAGAAACTCTTATAATTTGAAAATAACTTTTGTGAGGAGATAGTAACATCGTGTCCAATGGATTACACCAGTCTCGTGGAGCCAACCGTCTGGCTATTCTTGCTGCATATACCCTTACTTGTATCAATAAGAAAATATTCTCCGCCTTAAAGGACAATCTTCTCTTTAGTTCTGGAAGAAAAGCTGGAACTTTTAGACATGGGGGAGGTGGGGGCCAGAAAGTTTACCTAGTATCTGGCCCAGATATCGTCCCTGACAAGGCTAGCATAATATTTTTTTATTAAGTGGAAAAAAGTTTTTGCATCAGACTGTGGAGGAAATCACACCTGAGATTCCAGCACTACAAAACCACATTGTGATATATAAACATGTCAGATATAAACTAATCATTTTCCTTCCTTGTATTTCCCAGTGAAAGTCGTGTTGTTAATAATTGTCTCACTTCCCTAAATGGCACCTGGCAGCTATGTTTGTCTCTGAATAAATGAAAGAGGAAGTGATGTTTCTGCTGTGCATTCCTCGAAAACCTGCTCACTAATGATAGTAAATTCCACAACACACGGGATTTCTTTTTTTTTCATTGTTCATTGTCCTCAATGTACTATACCAAAGTATAGCTATACATTGTGTAAATATTCACTTCAGCTATCCAGTAGAAATGAGGATTCAAATTTTGTCCAAACACAAATTTGATTGATTCCACAAATTTGATTGATGCACTGAAAACATTTTTTTATTGGACTGATTGAATACATTTGATAATACCACTTATTCCATCTATGTGCAGTTTTGTGAGTTATGCAATAAGCATATGCAAAGTCCTTCAATATAGTATTGTCACCACAATTACTGGGGAAGTTGGCCAGTGTTTTACTGTAAGATCACATTCTATTTTCCATGTTTTGGTATATTTTGCCATTTAATATGAAGCTAATGTGACAATGCGAGTTATCTTATGATGAATCACCCACAAGAGAGATGTGGAGGAAGAACATTCTAATAGAACGACCTCTAGTATGTACAGAAAACTTTTGACTTGGCCACCCTCTCATCCCTTTTTAGTGCCGGAGAATCTGATGTTGAAAAACCTGCAGAAAAGGAAAGCCAGGATTGTTTAGGCTGTACAACATTCTTGATGGGTAATATACAGCAGTCAACATTCCCACCCCTGACAACCATCCTTAAAATAGGACCCAATGGTTGTATGATACAGAGGAATCCTACCTATGGCTTTTTTTTGGAGTTAATTTCTTCTTTAATGCCATTTCAGACCTGTGGTGAGGCGCAGCATTTTGCTGCAGGCTCATCTGTTATCCCAACCACTCCTATTTAGTGTAAGGGAGTGGAGGGGGACCTTTTCTTGCAATTTGCTGCATGGTGTATTGAAGTCGAGAAATGTGTGTCCAGGAGCAAACTGTGCAGTTTTACACTACCGTTCTGAAAGGGCCCTTTAGAGTCCAGTAACATAGTCATTAGTAACAATTTGGAACAAGAAGTCCACACACCTACCATGTGCTCTAGTTTGTACAGTAAAAGTATCAATTCACTAAGGAGGACTTGTAAATTTCTTTCTTTTCATTAGCAAATTTTGCATGAAAGCTAAACTAGGTTCTGCAATCCTTTGGTAACTTGCCTTGAAGGTAAAGTTTTACCTCTTAAGAACTCTCCACCAATAAATGATTAAGCACAGGGGAGAACAATGTATTGTGCAAATTACCTCCTCATTTCCCTTGCCATAGTAATTAGCAATTGATAACCCTCTCTATTAAACCCATGATTACCACTCTATCCTCAGATGGTCAGTTTAGAAACCTGCAGCATCACTTGCCTCCCTTTAGCGATGAAGTTTCCACCTTTTAGCACATCCCCTGCACAGACATTGAGGCTGGGAATCTCAGCTTAATTTTTGCTATTCTGCCAGTTTGTTTTCAGCTCTTGTTTGACCTTGACTCTGTCTGTTATCACAACCTGCTCTGACCTCAGCCTATTACCTGACCTTATACTTGTATACCGCCTCCCCTGCCTGATTACCTGTATTCATGCCTGATAGACATAGCTACACTGAAGCCATCTGATGCCTGTTGGGAAATCCTGGGGGCCGCAACCTTATCACCTACTTTCAAAGTAGTTTGATGGCCTCAAAGGTCAGCAGCCCATCTGTCCTTGCAGGGTGCTCTGGGGAAGACCAGGGGTCAGATGCCTTAGATTCAGCACCTCAGATAATCTTGTGTCACCTTCCAAAGGGGGCAATTTGTAACACTCGTAATCATTTTAAAAGAATTAGGGAAGTGGTCTCACCAAATGGGTTATGGGTTGAAACCAATCAGGAGATGTGAAGATTGACAGAACCTAGAGATGAACCAGGAACCAGAGTATGGAGATTGAAGACTGAATACTGCGGGATTGTTGTATATATTTCCAGGGCAAGAAGGACTGCTCAATTATATCTTCAAAGTCAGAATGGTTGGTATCCACCATCAATAAAATGCTAGAGAATAAAAGCCTGAGAAAATACAGTTTTATATATTGGATCTTCAGAAGAGAAGCTAATAGAAGCTTATGGATCTTCAGTAGAAGCTAAGAACATAAATGAAAAATGAAAGAAATGTCCACAATTGCTGTTATTTCTTAGTTGTAAACAGAGGAATCATGTATGATTTCCTTTTGTGGTGAGGGATTCTTTTAACAAACTTCAAATTTTTTTCAGCTAAATACCACCAAATATTCAATAAATTTCTATTATCCATCACCCCAACTGGTCTTTTCCAACTGTCTTTAAAGCAAGCCAGTCACCACTGACTGCTAAGTAGCCAGCCACTAATTACCCAGACAAAATAAAGTGGTGGGGTTCATCAACACCAGTCTCCCACATAAGGCTACTTTACCACCTCTTCCTTGCCAGTAGGACAATTCACACCTTTAGTCATGTCTAGGGATGAGCAGGAATGCCTCTGGTATTCTCAGAAAAATTTCATTGAAATTCCAATGGTTTCCCAAAATTTCAGGGAACCGATTTCACAAAACCATTGAATGAGGAAATTAAAACAGGATTCCCGGAGCTGCATTCAACCCTGCTATTCTCTCTGTTTGCGATCCCCGGGGCACTAGAGGTTAATAACCTCAAGTGCCCCTGGGATCGTACACTCTTCTCAATGATTGCAGCCACATTGATGAGCTCAGTGTGCGATCCCTAGAGGTTAATTAACCTCTAGTGCCCCGGGAATTGCCTGCAGTCACCGCAAAGTTCCCACAGTCACGTGACCATGGGAACTGAACTGCAGATGGACTCTGCAGTTCCATTACTATCCTTGAGGCACTAGAGGTTAATTAACTTCTAGTGTCCAGGGATCGCAGAACATTGCCAGGACCAATTCTATGGGTATTGGATTTGTGATGATCAATAATTCTAAGGAGCTTTATGGATAAGCAGTCCAAAATCTCAGTCATTACAGAAGAAGTCCCAGTGCATGTGACTAACTTTTTTGCTACCAACTAGAACCATTTAAAGACACCTAAAGCCAAACTTAACCTAAAATAGAGAAAATTGCAACCAGCTCAGGTAGTCTTTTTTGCTGAAGGGATGGGTGATGTCTCTTTTTCTGCAATAAAAAAACCTAATAAAATAAATATTTTCCTCAATGTACACTGAGCATTTTCACAGCTCATTTTATGATGCTAGATATCCTTGGGCTCTAGGAAATTAATAAACTCCCATGAACATGCAAGGCAGCTACATCATTACAACTGGACCGATCAAGATTGTCAAAGATCAGACACCCAGAATAGGATTGGATGAAGATGGCTGTGCCCACAATGGAGAGCAGGTGAATGTAATTTAAAAATTTTGATCAGGCAGGTAAGTTTATTTTATTGCAGAAGGGACTTCCCTCATTTCCTGCTCAGATTTTTTTTAAGTTTCAAAAGCCACCTGTCTGTACAGTATTACAAAGATTGCTTTTAGAAACTAGACTTTTCTTTAGGAATACATCACAGACTTAGGCTTATACACTAGTCACTGTGACAGTAATTAAAGCAGAAATAAATCCCCGCTACTCACCCATTCATTCAGTTCATTCCCGGAACGTGCTGGCAACCAAAGCTGACAATGTACATGCACAACTCAGCTTTTTACCAGAAACCTGGAGTGATCAAGCAGGTAAGGGGGGTTTTTGCAGAAGGAACATCACCAATAATGACTGGCCTGATCAAGTTTTCTAAAAAAGTGACATTTTTGTTCCACTTTTATATCAAATATTCCTAATAAACATTAACCTTCCAAGCAGTAACCCTGAGTGTGACCCAGGGTAGAAAAAAGAGATCTGTTTTTTCCCTCTTCCTCCAGCCGGCTTCTGCATCCGATAAGTCACCGGGGGAGTTCTCGGTGACGTCGGTGCGTGTGTATGTTGCCAGCGAGGCGATGCGGGAAATTCAAAATCCATTTGTATTGCATTAAATATAAAATAACTGTACTGAATGCAATACAATGGATTTGTATCCATTCATCAATGTGATTTATCACATTCAAATTTTTATTTTTCAAAATATTGGCAAAAAAATATTTAACAGACATCAAATATAAGCAATATATAGCGTATTTTCTGGCGTATAAGACAACTTTTTAACCCCAAAAAAATCTGTGCCAAAGTCAGGGGTTGTCTTATACACCGGGTACTTACCTGCAGCTTGCTTCCCCTTGCTTCATACAGAGTCCCCGCTCCAGGAGAACGTGAGCCTGGATTGGCTCTCCAGCAGAGGAGGAGCGCGTGAGGGTCAGTGTAGGCTGTTACCTCCTCCTGTATCCCTCCTGCAATTACCAGTATTGTACTGTTCCTTCTGCCTCTCAGTTTTCGCACAATAGTGAGAACTGACAGGCAGAAGGAACAGTACAATACTGGGCGTATAACACGACCCTCAACTGATTGGTTAGAGTGGTCTGCCAATTAATTGGCAGGCCACTCTAACCAATTAGTTGGGGGTCGTCTTATACCCCCAGTCGTCCTATATGCCGGAAAATACAGTAAATATATAAATACATAGGTAAATGTTAGTATTATTATAGAAATTGCAGCATACATTAATATGCAAATAACCACACCAAGGGCCTTTATCAAGATACTTCTAAATACATTTAAGCCTTTTTTGAAAGAACCCAATAGAGAATCTTCCTAACCCTTCACCCACTGATTATTATGGAACCCTAGCAGAGTCTAGTAGGGTATCTGTTCTGTAATATTGCTCCCGGACCATGTTCCGAACACAGAAGCAGCCAACAGTGACCATCTTCTTCTCTAGCTTAAAGGTGGGGACACAACCATTCATCTCCCGGTGAATGACCATAATCTCCTGTTTGATGGGGATGGAGTTCAGGTTGGTGTCCATGTTACCCTCAGCATCCAAACATCCGGTATGGGGACACTTGGCCTCGGCTATCATAGAGGGGAATCGGTTGTTGTTTATATCATAGCTGCAAGAAAAAACAATGAAAGCTAGTATGGGGTGACCTCACGTATCAAGAAAAGACAATTAGTATAATATTGACTGCACCACAACACCACAAGCTCAATGTAAAGGAGATGCTTAGATTACCTTCATGTGTATCTATGCACAAATAGAAAATTACATGGAAATGTCCTCCCTGTTTTATTACCAATCCATTATTTTTATGTTTGACAACTCTTTTCACTTTGCAGTAGTAGAAAAAGGATAGTCCTAGATCAGTGTTTCTCAACCAGAGTTCCTCCAGAGGTTGCTATGGGTTCCTTAACTAACTAACCTGGAGTAGATTTAAAAAAAAATAATTTGCTATTATCTGGTAAATATTTTCAATCTTGGACCAGATAAGTTCCAAGTTTGCTGGATCACCCATGTTTTCCAATGATAGTGTATCTTCTCCAGTCTTGGGGAGCTTTATTAAATCAAGCCCAATATAAACTAATAATACTTTAGGGGTCAGTCGTGAAAAAACAAATTGTTCTATGTCTGTGTTAACATAAAAAATCCTAAATATTGTCCCTAAAGTATAAACAAATCACCTAACTTAAAATTTGTATTAAGTTTTCAGCACAAAGCAATATTATGATGCCCCCCACAGACAGGGTTTTTATATTTTTATCTAGGGATTACAGCAGTGAAAGGTTACCTGTACTCCCATGGAAAGATTGAATGTTTCCTCACATCCCAACTCATGGCGGGAGCTTCCTGTCTGCTAATGTTCAGATGAACTTTTACTGATGACGGGAACTTTGTGACTGGTGGACACCCTCCTTTCCTCAGGTGATGGAGATCCAAAGCTGCAATGGGGACCAACAGGGAATCTCCCAGGAGCAAAACCAATACAGCGAGATGGATCTGGGGAAATTAGGAGGAAGAACAGTAAATAATAACAAAATATGCAGTTCTATTATGGGGATGAACTAAGAAAATATTCATTATCGTTTAACATTCATTATCAGTAAAAAAATGTTTTTTATTAATTTTTTAAAATATCTTTAAACAATGAATTATTTTATTAGAAATGTTTAATTATTTTGGGTCTTCTACTGTAGTCAATGATGGATAAAAAGCCTTCCATGCAGTAATTTAACTGAAAACGTGTACAGCTTTCAGGGCACAACTGGGCATTTTAAAATGTAACTTCTTTTTTATAAATTATGGAATCTGATATTCACTAAATATTTTCTGGTAGACGGTCTTTTAGGTCTATGTATTTTTAAGAACAGTTTTTGTATTTTTAAGAACAGTTGATTCTCCATTGGAGAACCTTTTGTGAATGTTAAATTTAATGCTTTATAAATAGACTCCTAAGATTTTTAATGTTTCGAAAAGGGATGGCCCTGAATACACAGCATTCCTTGAATTATGTTAGTGGGGAATTCAATTTATTTCTTTGTGTCTGCACCTTATGTACTTTGGAAGATTTAATAAGTAAAAAAATAAATTAACAAAATCATGAAAAAATAATACAAAATTATTTATAGCAACACAAGAGAAACCTTTACAAAGATGCCTTTTGTCACACATGGAGAATAAAGCAAAAAAGTTATACGGGCTAACATGTTCATCAAAAGCACCCACAATGAACAGTTGGTAATTTTTACTTATTGGTATTCTATTGGTTTTAGCAATTGATATTGGAGTTATATTAAGGAGCCATATTTAGTATTTCCCCACATTATAGAACATATAATGTAAACATAAAAAACATCACATAATCCTCACCATTGTGGTTCTTGTGTTGTCCATTATTCTTCTCTATGTGAGTGTCCCAGCAGCAGGATTTAGGAGCTGTGATCTGTACACCAGGTAGAGACCCCTAAATTTTATAGCCAGCAAAGTGGGTTTTCCATTACGCTCTGGTTAATTTGTGGTTTCTTTGCAGAGTGGTTTCCTCCCCCCTTGATAAATCATAAATTCAGCGATGAGGCTTCCTGAACTGGAATGAAGTGCTGATAAATCACGAGAATATTTGCATATCTTGGCTAGGTGTCTCTGTGCTGTGTAGTGTTGTTGTTAGAATTCGGATCGTCCTTATGTTCGACCCGAATATGGCTGTTCGAATTCGGGTCGACCCGACCCGAATTTTGCTGCATTCGACAAACCCGAATTCGGATTTCCCAGAATGCACTGAAACAACTGGGCAGGGTGGGCAACTCCCCCATGCCCTCCAATTACAGCAGGGATGCCCCCTCCATCTTTGTTCTCCGTCTCAGAGCCCACCGCCTCTTCCTCCTGCTGTGAATGAAGCTGCAACCTGCCCAGTACCTGACTTTAGATGCCAAAAACGAATGCCGTCCGCACTTCGTCTCAGAGCCCACAGCCTCCTCCTCCTGCTGTAAATGATGCTGCCGCCTGCCCAGTATCTGGCTTTAGATGCCAGAAACTAATGTCGTTCACACTCCTTCTCAGAGCACACCGTCTCCTCCTCCCAGTCTCCAGCTCTGGATGCCAGGCTGGACTCCAGCTCAACAGGGTCTTCTTTCCCCGCTGATTCCTCCCAGCACAATCCCTTTCATGTGGTTTCGCTATATAGTAGGTAAGTACAGATTGGAATCACCCTCATTCCTATTCCTGAAATCGAGTCGAGTTATAGTTTGGTCTGAACATCTGGATCCAGAAATTACATTCGACGTCGCTGTAGAAAATGTGAGTTCCCAGTCTCTGATTTTCTTTTTTACAGATGAATATGATGACCTTTATATTCAGTTGTCACCAACTATAATCTTCTTTGTAGAAAATATAGGGGTAGATAGAAAAATCTGCAGTACCCAGCTCTAGATGCCAGACTAGATTCAGGCTCAACAGGTTCTTCTTTCCCCGCTGATTCCGTCAAGCCCGTTCCCTTTCATGTGGTTTCACTACATAGTTGGTACGGATTGGAATCTCGTTGATCCATTCAT
>NC_092861.1:9811693-9840277 GCF_032062135.1 Pyxicephalus adspersus | reverse complement strand
ACAGTACCACATTCCTAATGTGTGCTGGGACATCATAGCAGGGAAATTGGACAGGGCCACACTGGCAGAGTTCCACCCACTGTATGTGATTGACATGCACTTCCACTTACGGTTCAAGCTGCTCTCCAGTGTTAAAAATGCCACCAACTCAAATCAGCTGGCTCATCAGAAGTATAGGAAGAGCAGGAAGAGGCTCTGAGATGGAGCGGGGACCGCATTGGTAACTGGCATCCAGAGTTGGGAACTGTGCAGGCGGCATCAGTTAAAGCATGAGGAGGAGGGGTTGGGGCCTGAGAAGGAGCAAGGAAGGCATTTGAGGTTGAGGCCATCACCCATATGGACAGTGTCGAAGCTGTAGCTATCGGAGACATGAATGGATCAATGAGATTCCAATCCGTACCAACTATGTAGCGAAACCACATGAAAGGGAACGGGATTGGCGGAATCAATGGAGCAAGAAGACCCTGTTGAGCTTGAGTCTAGTCTGGCATCTAGAGCTGGGTACTGGGCAGTAGGCAGGTGGCAGCAGTAAGAGCAGGAGGAGTAACACAGCCATACACACTATGTCTCATGGCCTGCCGCTTCCTCCTCATGCTATTACTGCTGCTGCCTACCCACTGCCCAGTACCCAGCTCTAGATGCCAGACTAGACTCAGGCCCAACAGGGTCTTCTTTCCCCGCTTATTCCGTCAAGCCCGTTCCCTTTCATGTGGTTTCACTACATAGTTGGTACGGATTTGAATCTCGTTGATCCATTCATGTCTCGGATAGCTACAGCTTCGACACTGTCCATATGGGTGATGGCCTCAACCTCAAATGCCGTCCTTGCTCCTTCTCAGGGCCCAACGCCTCCTCCTCATGCTGTATCTGATGCCGCCTGCACAGTTCCCAACTCTGCAAATCAAGAACACCACAACTAAAATCTATCTTCAGCCCCAAATTTTCAACACCGTCCACTACATCCTCCCACCAGATATTTTACAAAATGTTTACAATTTTGTAAACTATTGGATGCATATCTATATTTCTAGGTGTTGTATACTGCAGAATGGATTAGTGATATACGTGACATTCTCTACAACAATATCCAGTGCCTGGGATGACATGATGAGACTCTAGCAGGAGACCGATCTATAGCATTCTTGGGTCACAAGAAGTTGGTTGAATGATGCTGGGGGTCATTCAGCCTAGAAGAGACTCGCGGCCCATAATGTGGGAGGAAGTACTAGTGGAGTGCTTACATTTCTGACTGATAAGGGGTGAATAGGATAACGTGTTCTCTAGTAATCAGTTGCATTATGGATGTTCTAAGTCATAATGGACTACTGAATGTCTATTATATAGGCAGACAGAATTAGTGTGATAAGAGTCTCATCAAAACTGCAACCAGAAATCAGAGCACGTATAAAGACACTATATGGCAAAAAAATATATGAACACCTGACCATTACAACTATATGAGCTTCTTGGACATCCCATTTTAAAACCAGGGATTTTAATATGGAGTTGACCCCTCCTATTGTGGCTTCACCAGCCTCCGCTCCTGTGGGAATGCTTTGTACAAGAATTTAGAATGTGGATGGGATTTTGTGCCAAATTACCTAATTTATCATGTGATTTGTGAAAATGTGATTTTTATGTGATTAGATGCACTGAATTGGAAGAACCAACTTGCAATTGGTGTTCCAATTTATCACACAAGTTTTTGTAAGGGTTGAGGTAAGGGCTCTTTACGGGACATTCAAGTTCTTCCACATCCAACATCTCCAACCATGTCCTATTGAAGCTGGATTTGTAAATAGGGATGAGCTGGAACAGAAAACGACCTTCAAAAGTTCTGAATGTTCTTATTACTAAAATAAGTCCCCATGTATTTAATATTAGCTTCATATTCAATATACTGCCCTACTGAAGCCTATTTACACCTTCAAAGTATTTTAGGGTTGCAGTCTCACTCCTCCCCCACATCCTACTTTCTCTTCTTTCCTTAAGAATAAACATAATAAGTTCCTATATATACATTGTCACACTTGTGTTAATGGAATAATGAAAGTAATGGACAGACCGCATGGAACTCTCCATAGGTGCTTTCAGCAGCCAACCAGACCTTACATTTTGTAGAGAATAAGGTGTATAATTTCGATGTGTGCAAACTCTTTATTTCCAGAGCAGGTACATCTGGTTACCCATAACTTTGCTAGGTACACAACAAAGCAAAGGTATCGAAAGGAACCAGGCCACATTCTGCTCCACCTCTACCTCTATTCCTTCTCTACAATAGGTTCTACACATAGGGCCCAATAAACTATACGACTGTCGACACTAATGAATTCCTAAACCAAAATATCTTCATCGTATTTCTGCAGCAAACATACAGACAAAATTTAGGAACTATTCCTTTTAGTAATTTCTTTGGGGATGTTGTACAGTTACTCCTGGGTTACCTTTATTCTATCTTTTCCTCTTACTGCAAACAGAATGTAACTAGAAAACCTGGGGTAATACGGCATACATACCCAAAATTCAGTTCAGTTCAGCACTGGTCTCTGCCCTACTACTTCTTGCAGAAGTAAACTTTTGCATCACTTCCCATTGTGCACAGATTTTTGTTTGTATGTGGGTAACAGTGGCACAAACTCATCTTTTCCTAGAATCCATAGTAAGAGTAAAATGCCCCCCAGGCCTTGGTTTAAGGTTTACTCTTTAGGTTTTACTAACAAAGAAAGCATACTAACCAGTCGGGAACCAGTCTGAAGTTTATGTGTCTTAGCGATCAGCTTCAACAAAAGAAGTGTAAATCCATCAGTCCGCAAGCTCAAAATATACCCACACAGTGTCCTGTCTCATTCATATGTGACCACCTTCAAGGAACATGGGCATTATCCTATCAGTGATGACTTTAGTGTCTGTAAAACTCCCCAGTAACCAGTCCCCAGTCTAAAAGAATTGTTAGTGTTAAGCTCTTGCTCAGGTGTTATAACCCATCAGCACTCATTAGCACATTTGCTAAATATGGTCCACTGTGTATACATTTTACTCTCCATTTTTGTGCATAGTTCACTCTATAATATGTTTTACTCTTTTACCTATTATTACTGCCCTCGCTCACACTCTTTTTCTGCACAAACTCTCCACTAATATATCCTGCACACTCATCTCCTGCACAAACTGCCCACCAATATATCTTGCACAATCATCTTCTACACAAACTCTCTTCTAATTTATCCTGCACACTCCTCTCCTGCACAAACTCTTTACTAATATATCCTGCACACTCACACCTGGTCATCTGGACCAGGATCCAAAACATTTACTAGCAAATACCAAATTACTTTGAATAAATCCATTTTGATTTACTGGATCACCCAGCTTCACTGATGAAAGTGTGTCCTCTCCAGCCTTGGGGAGCTTTAATAAATCAGGACCAATGGCTGTAGTCTCTTTGATGATGTAAAAATGTTAATAATATATACTAATGTAAAAAATATTCCCCTTATTATTACAATATAATATTAGAATTGGAAATAGGATAAGATATGGGTGGTTGGCTAATGAGGCTCCTTGAGCTGGCACAGAAAGAGTGATTATCATTTTATCTGTTTAAGCTATTTGTATATTTAACAGCTCAAATGGTGCAAATAAATTAGTAGATGTATATTGTTGACATTCCTTTTGATTTAAAGGGTCGGACTACCTAAACCTAGAACAAGAAGACCTTGTAATGGTAATTATGATGGCTTTCTACCATCCTTGCTTTTTGTATTTATTTTATATTACACAGGGGTAGCTGCGGGTAGGGCAAACTGGGCCATTGGCCAAGACCTCCACCATCTTCAGTGGTCCATTTGATAGAATAGCAGGAATATAGGAACCTGGAATGCTGTGCATTGTGGTTCACACTTAGTATTTGCCCAGGGTCCCATTATGGCTCTGATATTATGGAGAAAGTTGGAAGAACAACTGAAACAGCATAGGTGAAGGGGATTACTCACAACTCCCAGGTAGAGAGGAACCAGAGTTATGGCATGGGAGTCTCATGGAATCCACAAACATATAAAAAGCCCAGGGGCTGACTCACATCAAACACAAACAACTTTGCAACTTTTAGCTTTGTTTTATGTTTATTATTATTTTCTTTTTTTTTTACATCATCACAAATAAATACATACATCTTAATAAAATATATAAATATATAAATACATAGTTAAAAGTACAGTTATTATAGAATTGGCAACATATGTTGCTACACAAGCGACCACACTTGATCGGTGTCACTAATCTTCAATATGCAGAGCATGTCTGGTAATTTATAATACAGATAGATGTCCCATGGAACTGCAGAATATAGATTCAATTATTCCCTACTATTTGGGTTTAGATATAGCTACAGCAAACTCTGCAAGGGTTTGCTTTTTTGTAGTAGTAGTGGAAAATATTGTATTGTGAATCATGCTGGATGATCTGCCCTTCCCTTCTGAATCAGGAAATTATATATGGCTGGCACCCTAGCAGAGTTCATTAATTTATCTGTTCCATATTATTGCTCCTGGACCATGGGTCGAACACAGGTCCACCCAACAGTGACCATCTTCTTCTCCAGCTTGAAGGTGGGGACACAACCATTCATCTCCCGGTGAATGACCAACATCTCCTGTCTGATGGGGACCGAGCTCAGGTTGATGTCCACGTTACCCTCAGCATCCAAACACCCGGTATGAAGACACTTGGCCTCGGCAATCATGGAGGGGAACCGGTTGTTGTTTACATCATAGCTGCCAGCAAGAAAACACATTGTAAGTTAGTATAGGGTGACCTCAGGCATCAAATAAAGATGGTTAGCAATATGTTGGCCACATTACTACACTGCAATAGAGCAGTGATGGTTAGTCTACCTTAAAACTTTTCTATGAGCATAATGAATACAGGTAACCCTTGTATTTTTTATTATCTATTGATTCTTACGTTACTACTCTCTTTAAAGGGATGACAACGCTGTTTGCTCCGCAGTAAAATCACACTAGAGTTGGCACCCTGGTAGTCTTAGATGGACATTGGGTTTTAAATGGATTTTTGTGACAAATCAATTTAAGCCAAAGTCCAGTTATTATAGCTAATTCTTTTTTATATCATCTGCCTGTATGTTCGAATGGGAAATTGTCTTAAATCAGCCTGATAATATTACTGCAGTAGCCTTTTGCCAGTCTGGTATGGATTTTAATAAAAATATGTTATATGTGGCATTTATAAAAAGTGCAAGAATTTTTACTGTCTTCTTTAACATAAAAAATAACATTTGATAAAATAAAAAGGTAACGTAATAATTGATTTTATAATGATAATGATTTACAGTCTTCAGCTTGAGCAAATGCTATAAATGTGCCCCAAATACTGGATTTTTATATATATGGATGTTCTATTTATAGATGGCAGCAGTTAAGGTTTACCTGTATTCCCATGGAGAGATGGAACGTTTCCTGACATCCCCATTTATAGCGAGAGCTTCCAGTCCGCCAATGTTCAGATTAACTTTCACTGATGCGGAGAACTTTGTGACTGGTGGACACCTTCCTTTCCTTAGGTGATGGAGATCCAAAGCCGCAATAGGGACCAACAGGAGAAAAGCCAGTATGGTGACCTGGATCTGTAAAAAGTACATAAAAGAACATTTTTAATTTTTTAATATATTTTAAAGCTTTATCCTAGTTAAACCATATCAGTTTTCTATTAACGGTAAAAAAAAGTGTGTTTAATAAAAGTATAAGATTCTACAAAGTACCAAAATATTATAATTATGCTTTTTTACATCTCCAACTGTAGTCAGTGACAAATGAAAATACGTTTTTACGCGGTACTTAATATACAACTTATAACATGCCTTTAAAGTAACCAAGGTGCTCAATTTAAAATTGTATGTTTTACATCATGGAATTCACAGGTGGGATCATAAATACACAGCGTTTGTATCTCTATATGTATATCTCTATATCTGTAACTCTATATGAGTTTCTATTTGTACACACCTTGTATTCTTTTTGCAACCATGATAAGCAAAATGATGAAAATATTGAAAAAAAAGAGATAATGAAGAATAGAAAAACAGAAAAGAAAAGAATTATTGAAAAAATGAAAACCAATAATCTATGGTGGTAAATAAAAATATTTTACAACCTGTACAATTTTTCTTAGGCACTCAAAGTGCACCGTGGAAAATTTTACATTTCTTCATTATGATTATGATTTTTTGATGATAATGCAAAGGTTGCAAAATTAAAGAATTCTAGACGTCAGAAAAGAGCCGTACTTGATATAAAATATATATACAATATATAAAATATATATATACAATATACAAAATAAACTATTTTCAAAAATTCACAGAGAAAAAAAATCTACAGCTGGAAATATTTATTAGTATTGACATTGAACATTGGTGAATTATTATTAATAGTTTTGTAATATTTGATAATGGCTGGGGATCCTAGACTCAGCATTCTCAGGGCAAACAATTCCCCATATTACGGCACATAAAATGTGATTTTTTTTTTCTGGATGTTGCTTGTGTATTTAAACAGCTTTATGAGTTGGAATGAAAACCATAATTAAAAAAAAAACTCATCAGAGATTTATACATTTTTAAATACTATTGTAATGTTAAGGTTAATAATGTCAAACTGAGAACCTATGTATGTGAAAGTATTTGTAAACCTATTTTACTGATAAAAAGTTACACATTTCTTCTTCATTTTGTGATGGTTTATGGGATATGTCGAATTAAAGATCCTAAAAATAAATGAATATTGGATATCAAAGTAGTCCTCACCATGGTGGCTCTTGTGTTGTCCATTATTCTTCTCTATTCTCTATGTGAGTGTCCCAGGAGCAGGTTGTTCTTCAGTTATGCAGCAGGTAGGAGCTGTGATCTGAACACCAGGTAGGGACCCCGGCATTATATATCCAGCAAAGTGGGTATTCCATTACTCTCTGGTTAGTCTGTGGTTTCATTGAGTTGTTTCCACCCCCAATGATAAATCATATAGACGGCGTAGAGACTGCCTGAACTGTAATCAAGTGCTGATAAATCATAGAGCATATTTGCATATTTCTGCTCGACGTCACTACGCTGTGTTTCCTGCTTTTCATTCATGTTCAGAAATAGTTCAGAAGGTGTGACTCTGTGTGTTGTAATTATAAAGAAAACAGAAAAGCACCATAAATTGGGGACAGTAACACCACTTATCTATTGTATGATCAGATGGAATTTTTGACATATGGTGTGATAAAGGTATCAGGAAAGGTATCAGCAAACCTTGTATATATACATTGTATGGCAAGACATTCGTGGCCACATGCTTGGACATCCCATGGTAAAACCAGGGACAATAATATGTTGTAGCTTTAGGAGTCTCCACTCTTATGGGAAACCTTATCCTATTTAGGAAGTCTTTAGAGTTGCTGAATCTTTTGAATTCGGCAATTGTGTTGATTTTAATGAAACATACCAAACTAAAAGACACCTAATCAAAGCAGCAGAAAAGGAGTAGCTATCCATTATGCAAAGTTTTTGAATGGTAAATTAACATTGCTTTTGAAGCAATACAGTACAGTTGTGTGATATGAATCCAGTAGCTGGGTATGCCATGTATCAGATTCTTGGTTGTATGGGAAGTCAGAGTAGATCACCGTGTGTGGTAGCTGATGGTGATATCCAAGAAGTGTGTTTGTAGATATAAATCAAAACTGGACAGCATACAACTGGAAATATTGTGTTTGGTTCATGGATTCCCGGCGAACAGGGAACAATTTTGAACAAATTTTTTGTTGACTTCAATTTTTAAGCTTATTAAACTAAAATAGGTACGCTGATTCTGAAAGTGCAGTTAGTTTTCTTCTATCACGTCAGGTTTTTTCTCTACAGCTTATATTAATGCGATTACAGTAGCGTAGGCTTGTATAGGCTATTCATTTACACGCAAGACAGTGTGGTCAGAGGTTGTGCGTTGCTTTACTACTTTTTCTACTTACACACGTATTTCCTTTCTTTCAGATCATGTCTGGCTCTGCTGTTTCTCGTCGTAAGTGCCTAAAAAACCCTGATTCATTTTGTTATATCTGTGGCAGTTTCACTATTCCCAGTCAAAGTGCGAACATCAGCACATTTGTAGAACATTTGGCAAGTCCATTTGGCATAATTTAAAGTTAAACTTGGTGATCAAGATAAGTTTTGGGCCCCTCATAAGGTGTGCAGTGTGTCGAGGGTTTACAGATGTGGACAAAGGGAACACGTGATAAGATGCCATTTGGTATACCTATGGTTTGGCGAGAGCCAGGAGATCATTTCAGTGACTGTTACTTTTGTATAGTGAAAACTTCAGGATATAACAAGAAAAATAAATGTAACAATGAGTATCCTGGTCTACCATCGGCTGTTCGCCCAGTGGCTCATTCAGATAAAATCCCAGTGCCGGTTTTCGTTACACTACCCTCTCTTAAAGAACATGATTATGGTGATGAACTAGGTGACAACAATGATGATGAGTTTGAAATTGAAGAGGACTCAGTTCATAAGGGATTTGATCAGCACGAGTTAGGTGATTTGGCACGTGATTTGGGACTGTAGTAGAAGGCTTCAGAACATTAAGACTGCGTGAGAAAAACTTACTTGAAAAAGGAACGAAGGTATTGTGCTTACGAACCAGGGAAATTGCATTTCTGCAGTACTTTAGAACTGACAGTGGCTTTGTGTATTGCCATAACATACCGGGTTTAATGGAGGAATTGGGAATTCCAATCTATAACTCAACTGAATTGCGACTATTCATCCATAGCTCAAAGCGGAACTTAAAGTGTGTCCTCCTGCACAATGGCAATATATTTGGTCAGTCCCAATTGGGCATTCAGTTTCTCTTTGTGAAAAATATGCAGACATATAGAGAGTCATTGAGGTTTTGCAATATCACCAACACAATTGGGTCATCTGTGTTGATCCTAAAATGGTATGCTTCCTTCTTGGTCAGCAACGCAGATGCACCAAGCATCCCTGTTATCTGTGCATGGGGGACAGCAGAGCTTGTGAGGGGCATTGGGTGGAAAGGAATTGGCCTCCAAGATCTGCCCTAAAACCAGGTGATCCAAACATTCTACATGAGCCACTTGTTGATAAAAAGAATATTATATTTCCACTTCTGGGACTGATGAAGCAGTTTATTAAAGCTTTGCTAACTGAAGGAGACTGTTTCAAGTACCTCATTTCCTAGCCTGTCATTTGAAAAAAAAATAAAGGCCGGTGTGTTTGATGGTCCACAGATTCAGCAGCTCATCAAAGATGAACATTTCATCAGGACAATGTCAGAAGTCGAAAATAATTGTTGGTTATCATTCAAAGCCATTGTCAAGGACTTTCTTGGAAACACATGAGCAAATAATTACACAGAAATCCTCCAGAAACTCTTGGAGAGATACAAAATGCTTGGCTGCATTATGAGCATCAAGGTGCATTTTCTGCATAGCCATCTTTCTAACTTCCCGGAAAACCTTGGTGGTCAGTGATGAGCAAGGTGAACGATTCCACCAAGATTTGAAGGTCATGGAGGGACGATATCAGGATAGATGGGATGTACATATGATGGCTGACTATTGTTGGAGCATCCGGCGGGATTGTCCTAACACTGAACACACCAGGAAAAGCTATAAGAGTAAATTTTTACCTTTACTGCTTATGCATTTTCAAATGTCTTACTGTAAAAAAAATGTCATAGAGTAACAATAAATCCTTTGTATGAACAAAAGAAATTTAAATAAACAGTAGGTATTATTTCATTATTTTTTCATTGTATGTAAAATTTGAATGTTTTTTTGACAAAAATGGAGAGTACCCTGTATTGTAAAAACTGATTGTGATAGCAAAAAACTGGGGTCATTCCTGGATTCACCACCCAATTAGTAAAAAACAAGTGTAAGATCTAACTCAACAAAAAATGCATTCCCCAGTGATATTGATAATGATCCTGTCAACCCTTGCATAGTGCTTTTATACAATCATTCAGAAACAACTCTGGAATAATACATTTCCCAAAAAATGCAGTTAGGTCAATTGGTTCCCCTCAAATTGGCAATTGACTGTGTTAATGACATATGACTATGGTTGGGACATTAGATTTGGACAGTTAGTGATTTGACTATGGACTTTGTAAAACGCTGCATATTACATTTGCACTATATAAATACTGTATAATAATACCTTCTGGATTACCAGGGTTGGATATGTACTTTGCCCCCCTAGAGTGCTGCCCCCTCCCTCGACTAAAAATGTTACCTTACATAAAAGGGTAAACACAAATTACCTTCTTTTTTTTGGGTGGGGGGGGTTAAACACTCTTTATTTAAAAGAAGAAGTACAGCCTCTCCCCTTCTGTCTTAATCGCGGGGGCAATAAAGACAGAATAGCAGAGAGCAGAACTTTCTGGGATACATACGTCACGCATTACAGGAGACTTCTGGCTGCTCTGGCTTGCTTAGAAGGAACGATCGCCAGATTATGTAGCATAGGCAGAAGTTTGAAGAAGGGAAAAGCGTGCCAGGACAAAGGAAGAATCCAGGACAACGCAAGACCCGATCCAGGAAAGGATCGATATATCTGCGAAAGCAAAGGTGAGTTTTCTTTTATTTTCTTCCGCTGTTCAGATGGTGAGGTTACGGTGCAGTTACTGCTGTCTTCGGGGAGACACTACATGTAACTTCTCCCAGCTCTAATGAGACTGACAGTGAGAAGTTTAGTACCTGCAGACAGCTGCCAAATGTGCAGATGATGGTTCTTTAAAACTGAGCCGGCAATCATGCAGGATCACTGGATTCCATGGCAAATCAGGGAGAAGGGCGGGAGAAAGGGAGGAACAGAAATAGAGAGAGAAAAAGGTAAGGAGAGAGAGGGAGAGAAAGAGAAAGGTAAAACACTTTCATTGTATAATGTCGTAGTTCTGCATTTACTTTGTCACTGTGCTAATCATCCCCATGTGATTAAATATTAGGAAGTTATTGGCAATGGACAGTTGCCTGAACAAGGAGGTTCCAGTCTCTGCTCTGCAGGCTCCCATGTTTGTTCCAAGATCTTGATCCTAGCTAACGTCATTATCCTTACTAAGACTTGGCCTAACACATTGCATGTCGGATATCTGATCCCGGCTCCGTTTGGACTATCCCTGATTGCTGGCCTGTTTTTGCTATGTAAACCTGTACCACACTTAAGCTCAGTAACAATCATCTGTCACCATTCCAATATATGCAAGGGCTTCAATCTGGGCACCACCTTCCAAAGTCCACTCTTTTGAGGGGTGAAGCTGGAGGTTGGTGTCTTCAACTCCGCACCTTTCTCACTTTCCAGCCACCAGAAGGTTCTGTGACGCCTCCTGTCCTGCTCATTTCATATTCTACACATTCCTCTTCTGCACATACTGGAGGGATTTGTGGTTTACACTTATGGAAATGCTTTCATTTTATATTTACCAGCACAAATGATGCAAATACATAACACAGCTCTGAATTTCAGACAAGGGGTAAAAATAAAGTAATTGCCCTGGACTCTTACCCCCCACCCCCACCCCCACACACACCCACACACACACCTGATCTATAGCCTCATAACTGCAGAGGTTCAAAGAGGCTGGAATGCTTTACTTTGGGAGCCCCACATCTTTACCCATGGCCCATTTTTGGCCCTGATATGGGGAATGTAATAACAGAAACTGGGACCAACCTAAGTGGAGGGGATTACTCACAATACTCGGGAAGACAGGATCAGAGATTGGACTTATCACACAGAGATCTTATAGAAACCCAGGGAGTGACTCACACCAGGCACCACCTATACCTAAAGTTTTACTTTGTTTAAATTGATAATTATCTTTATCAAAAAGAAAATCAGTACACAAGTAATAATAACATTTTCTAGAAAAGGAACTTTTAGCTTTGTTCTTTTTTTTATTTTTACATCATCACAAATAAATAAAGAAATTGTGGTAAAAATATATAAATATATAAATACATAGTTAAAAATACAGTTATTATAGAATTTGCAACATACATTGCTACACAAGTGACCACACTTGATCAGTTCTTTTTTCCTCAATATGCAGATAGGTGTCCAATTCAGTGGAACCTGTCAGTTTAATTAATCATCACTCTTTGGGTTTAGATATACCTACAACAAACTCTGCAGGGGTTTACTATTTTTTTTTTATAGTGGTAGAAACTATTCTATTGTAATTCATGTTGGATGATCTCCCTTTCCCTTTTCTATCAGGAAATTATCTATGGCTGGTATCCTAGCAGAGTCCAGTAAGATATGTGTTGTTCCTTATTATTGCTCCCGGACCATTGGCCGAACACAGGTACAGCCAACAGTGACCATCTTCTTCTCCAGCTTGAAGGTGGGGACACAACCATTCATCTCCCGGTGAATGACCAAGATCTCCTGTCTGATGGGGACTGAGTTCAAGTTGATGTTCACGTTACCCTCAGCATCCAAACACCCGGTATGGAGACACTTGGCTTCGGCAATCATGGAGGGGAATCGGTTGTTGTTTACATCATAGCTGTTGGCAAGGAAAGACAAGTGTAGGTTAGTATGGAACGACCTCAGGTAATAAATTTCTAATGGTATCTGGGTACACTGCAATTGGGCTGAACCAGAATAAATATACAGAGCGTGGAGAAACATTGGGGTCGCCTCTGCTGACCTCTCTTTGTGTTACAACAAGTTATTAATAAGTTCTAAAAATTTTCATTTTCAGCTTTCAAATGTTTAGCATAGCTTTTGAAGAAGAAAGATTACTGAGAAATCTCTATATGGGGCAGCCAATGTTTCATTTACTAAAGAACTGGTAGGCAAATGTGGTATCCATAGGGTTGAGATTCCTAAAAAGCCTAAAAGTGCTTATTGAGAGACGAAAGTAGTGATGCGTTACCTGTACTCCCATGGAGAGATGGAACGTTTCCTGACATCCCCACTCATGGCGGGAGCTTCCTGTCCACCAATGTTCAAGTTAACTTTCACGGATGATGGGAACTTTGTGACTGGTGGACACCCTCCTTTCCTCAGGTGATGGAGATCCAAAGCTGTGATGGGGACCAACAGGGAATCTCCCAGGAGAAAAACCAATACAGCGAACTGGATCTGGGGAAATTAGGAGGAAGGTCAGTCTTTTCAAATATATAAATTGTGTCAGCTTTCTATAAACAGTAACAATAATTGCTTAGATGTGATTATTAATTGTATAAGATTCTATACAAAATACTAAATTGTTATAATCATGCACTATTTTGTATTGTGCATTCAACTCTAGTGAGTGGCAGATGAAAATAAATATATATGTAGTAATTACATAACACTTTCACAGTCTATAACATGCTTTTAAAGTAACCAAGGTGCACAACATGTTAATTTTAAATTGTACTTTTTACATCATGGAATTCACAGTGGGACAGCATTCCATGTATTTGGAATCAAATATGAATTTTTATTTGTACACACCTTGTATACTATAGAAACTTTAATAACCCAAAATGGTTAAAATAATAATAAAATGAAATAATGAAGATTAAAGAAATAATGCAAAAAATGAAAACCAATGATCTATGATAGTAAACTAAATAATTTCTACAACTTGTACAATTTTTCTTAGGCATTCAAAGTGCACTGTGGATTACAAAACATTAAATGTGAACATGTTTTATTCTAGATTCTGCTTGTGTTCTACAACAGCCTCATAAATGAGGATACGTATAAAAAAAAAATGATTATTTTGGTGCCCCAGCTTACAATTCATTAAACAATAATCTATTGTTAGGGCTAATGATGCTTAGAAGTCTACCTCCAAAATGTGTATTGTCTGAATTTAAAGTCAAACAGAGTTTCTATGAACAAGAAAATATATTTGTAAACTTATTGTATTGCATTATATTTGTAAACCTATTTGGCTGCCCTTGATAAAAGTTACTAATGACAGTCACCCTCTTAATTTTGCATGGTTTATGGGTAATGTCTAATTAAAAATCCTAAAAGTAAATGAAGAATAAGTATTAAAGTGGTCCTCACCATGGTGGCTCTTGTGTTGTCCATTATTCTTCTCTCTGTGAGTGTCCCAGCAGCAGGTTATTCTTCAGATTTGCAGCAGGTAGATGCTGTGAGTTGTACAGCCAAGGTAGGAGCTGTGATCTGTACACCAGGTAGAGACCCCGGCATTATATAGCCAGCAAAGTGGGTTTTCCATTACTCTGTGGTTAGTCTGTGGTTTCATTGCACAGTGGTTTCCTCTCCACTTGATAAATCAAATAGACAGCATTGAGGCTTCCTGAACTGGAATGAAGTGCTGATAAATCATAAAGCATATTTGCATATCTATACTCAACGTCACTGTGCTGTGTGTCCTGGTTTTCATTCACATTCAGAAATAGTAAGCTGTGACGGTTTTTACGATGTCAGGGTTTTTTTTAGGTTAAAAAGTCAGAAAATCACTGTTAAATTAGAACACTAACACCACTTAGGAAATAATATGTAATTATATTACAAGCTTCTAGGAAGACTTTCTACAAAATTTTGGAATGTGGGTTAGAATTTGTTCCATTCAACCAAAAGGCCATTTAGAATATCAAGTACTGACATTGGAACTGGCTTGCACTTCCAAATCATCCCAAAGCTCTTTGATCACATCCAGGATGGGGCTCTGTGCCGGATTGTAGAATTCTCCCAAACTTTTTTTATGGAGCTGGATTTGTATACAGAAATACTGGTAACTGGAACAAAAAAGAACCCTTAGAAGTTAAATTTGGAACATTCTTCCTAGTATAAAATCTTCCCCCTGTGTTTTGGATATTAGCTTTATATGAAAAAAATATATATATAAAAACATTGCCCTCCTAAAGCCTATTCACATCTGCAATGTATTCAAAGGTTTAAATGATGTCCCTCTTCGAATTTCACTTCTTTCCTTAGGGCTGTACAGTATCTCCACACACAACCAATAGCATTATGTTAAATTACCAAATTTTACAAAATTTTGGCAAAAATCATCCAATTTGGGAGACATTTCCCAAAATTTACAAGATTTATTCAACAGAAAGGGCAAAATTCAAATGGTTGTTGGTTGTGTTTAAAATTTTTATTGGCTTTTAAACGGTTCCTAATGGTTTTAGAAACTCCTTTTATCTCTCCTGGATCTGGTTTTGTGGCAAAAATGGCTTCTCGATTGACATCTTTCCAAAAAAAGGAAAAAACAAACTGTAGTACAAAAAGAGTAAAATAAAAATTTTAACACAACATACAAGTAAAATTACAATATAGTATAATTACAATATACAATATATAAAATTACAATAAAGTATGTAAAATACACAAAGTTCACTAAATGAGCTTGACCCTACTCACCCAGGCACCCCAGTTTGTCACCTCTGAGAATGTAGAGAAAATTATAGTAACTATATACGTTTTTTAATTTTTTAGTAAGTTGAGTACTAAGGAATACTATTTTAATTAGGTAATAATTAAACAGATAAAGGTTTTGCAGTTTTGACAGCCATTGGAACTTTTTGCTGCTCATCACTTCTGTAAACACCTGGATGAATAAAAACCAATTGTTTCAAAGCTCCATTGATGCAAAGTACAGTACAAACCCAAGTGGAAGTAGATGGTTCTTCATAGTGACTCGTAATAATAAATCATATTTCATCAATGGCTTAGTCTGAAGTTTCAGAGTAAAAAAAAATCAGAAGTAAAACAATCATTTAATACTTACATGGATTAAACAAAACAATAAAAAATTGACTAAAAGCTGTTATAGTTCAGTCAGTAGTTGAACTGAGAAATACAAAACATATAAATAAAGTTATTACGGCACCTTTTATGAATAGGAGCTCACAAACATATTTATAAACTCAGAAAATTATTTGAATGTTAAAAAACAATACATGTGTCAATATTTTTGGACATACTGTACATAACACACATTGGCGTCTCATTTATCTCATAACACGTTTTGCAAAATGTGTTTCTTCAGAAATATAAAAATGATCAGACCAGTACATACTAGTACAAGTTGACATTCAAAAATCTTGCAACCTCCGGACCTGAGGAGTGTCGGATTTTTGAAAATTCTGGATTTTTTTTTTGGCACTCACCTTCACAGACAGGACAGCCTTCCTCTCGCAGCACTGAGGACATCTGGCACAGTTCCAGGAAGCAGGCAGCAGGGACGTGTACTTACTTTAGCAAGCAAGGTCTAACAGCTGCAGAACAGCGCCATTAAAACATTAGTGGCCAAACAGTGTACTGCAGTCCATTTATTGTAAATGCGATTCAATGTTTATACTAGGAAAATAAAGGATCCGCATTATCGATGGACAGATTTTCGATTGTAAACCTGTAGTTGACTAAAAAACATGAAAAGGCGACAGAAGGGAAGGCTAAAGGCTTCAGAACTTCAGAACTTTCTAATATTGATAATCTAAATTGTAACTATATTCAGGGGAGATTGGGGCCAGGTGGGAAAATATTATTTTCAATTAAAAATGGGAAAATTATCACTCCAATCAGCTTTCATGTAGAATCAGAACAAAAAATTGACACCAATTGTATTAGATTTGCAGCCTTTAGAAGGTATCCCCTAATGTGGGAGGAGGTGACTTTAATCAAAAAAACTCCTCCAAAATGAAACCAAATAAATCTTCACATTAAAAGCAAACCATGCGTGGCATACCTACATGGACACAAATTCGGTTCATAAAGATAATCCTATTTTGTTCTGGGAAGCGGGGAAGGCACACATGAGAGGCAGGATTATTTCATACGTGGCCTCTAAAAAAAAGAAAACCAGGGCAGCCTATATAGAAGCCTTACAAGCTTTACGCAATGCACATGAAGCTTTCCTAGCCAACCCATCTCCCGTCCATAAGCAATCTTGGCTGACAGCCAAAGCTGTATTTGATACCTGGGCAGAAAAACAAGAATTGTTTCAAAGGCAATATATGGATCTGCGCCTTCATAAATTTGGCAATAAGGCAGGGAAATTACTAGCAAAGCTCACCCGCCCCTACTGTAGCCAAACCTATATTACAACTATGTATGATGGAATGGGGAACCTTGAGAACGATCCCAAAGGTATCAATAAGATTCTGGAAATGTTTTATAGGGATCTTTACAAGAATCACGAGATACAACCTAGTGCAGAAACTGCTTGTTTTGATGGAGTGCAGGTACCCACTCCAACTGACGAGCAGGTAGAGTCCCTTAACGCTGACATTACAGAAAAGGAATTGCAAGGAGCCATCTCCTCTCTAGTAAATGGTAAGGCCCCTGGTCCTGATGGGCTGACAGCGGAATACTATAAAATACTTCAGGAAGATATTGCAGAGGATTTAGGCAATGTCTATAAAACAATGTGGCACACAGGAACATACCTCCCCTCAGGCAAAGAGGCTTATATTAAAGTTTTGCCAAAACCTGGCAAAGATCCCCAACAGCCAGCGTCCTATCGACCAATTTCACTAATAAACTTGGATGCTAAACTACTTTCCAAAATCTTGGCTGACTGGCGCGTTACCTACCGAGTATTATTTCACCTACGCAGGTAGGATTTGTCAAAGGGAGATCAGCAGTTACCAACATACGTAGGGTGCTTTCAGTTCTGGTATATGCTAAATGTCAACCACAATTAGACCTGGCTATAATTATTGATCGATATAAGTATTGATGCTGAAAAAACATTTGATAACGTGCATATCCCATGGTTGTTCAAAGTGCTTAATAGAATTGGTATAAGAGGACATTTCTATGATTTATTAGGAGCCATGTATTCTGATCCCCAAGCTCGAATAAATACACCGGGCTTCCTATCCCATACCATACCATTGGGCCGAGGCACAAGGCAAGGCTGCCCTCTCTCGCCACTATTGTTTAATTTGGCAATCGAACCCCTGTTACGTTATATAGAAAACACAACCTCCCTTCATGGGATAACAATGCATGATACAGAAATAAGGGCTGCATTTTTTGCAGATGATATTTTACTGTTCACTTCCAACCCCACAGCAGACATAAATACTATTCAACATATATTAACCCTCTTTGGAGAAATAGCAGGCTTGAAAATCAATTTCTCAAAGAGAAATATCAGAGATAGGCGGTGGATATCAACCTCACCTTTAACGGTTGTCAAAGACAATATTAAATATTTGGGGATACATATAGGCAGGTCCCCCACGTCTCTATATAAACTCAACTACCCGCCAATATTTCAAAAAATACAAAATGAACTAAGAATGTGGGAGAGGCTGCCATTGTCATTCATGGGGCAATGCCACCTTGTCAAATGGTATCTTTTCCACGTTTATTGTATCCACTACAAACCATACCACTTCTATTGAAGCATGCTGACATAAAAGCTCTAAATGAGTTCTTTTCCAGATTTTTATGGCTGGGAAAGAGGCCTCGAATAAAGTTAACTAAATTACAACTCCCAGTGTTGGAAGGGGGTGTTAATTTCCCAAACATCAGGCTTTATAATCTTGCCTGCACTAGTCGCCATGTCATGGATTGGATCAAGGATACCTCCTATTACTCCAACACAGAATTGGAAAAAGCATTGGTCCATCCTTGGCACTTAGTAGCACTTTTACATAATAAAAATTTAACAACTTCCACAACACCTTAAATGCAACATACTGGTAAGGGATACAATACTTACTTGGAAGGAACTTACTTGGACGTAAAATGGAGTTACCATGTTCTTTGTCTAAATATTTGCCGATTCAAGGCAACCCCCAGTTCTGCCAAGGTTTGGACCATAGTTGTTACCGAGTCTGGGCAGCAAAGGGCCTACGGACCGTGGGTGATTTTTTCTCGCCAGATCTTCCAAGACCGGTAACCTTGAGGGCGTTGGTTCGGCAGTATGCCCTACCCCTTCAGGCCGCACACCCACTATATTATTTACAATTTAGGGAATTCTGTAAGGCGATACTATTGAATCCGGCTAAGGTGGTGGAAAGGGATAGATTTGATAATCTGCTGTCTGTAACACCTCCTTCTATATCATCCATTTATCCGAGATTACTAATGCTCTACTCTAAATCTCTTTCGGCTGGGTTGTCCCAAGGTTGGCAAAAAGACTTTGATATCCCGGCCCTGTATGATAAAATAGTGCAGGGATATCTTGCAGTGAGACAGACTACTCCAAACGAACTGTGGAGAGAAACACAATTTAAGATTGTCCACAGAGCCTATAAGGTATTCCGCCCGCTTACTGAGGAACACCTCAATGCCCCGACCAGGCAAGCTAAATGTTTGAGATGTGTTTGCGAAAAGGTGACGCTAAAACATAACCTGTGGGAATGTACCACAATCCAATTGTTGTGGACCGAGGTCCTATCCTATATTAAAAAAGTAACGAACCTACAGTTGATAATGGAACCTCTTCTATGTGTGTTTGTGAACTGGGATGTACAGGTATGCAAACTGGCTAGGGGGATAAAAGAATGGATATCTTTGTGTTTACTGGCTTCCCATAGGGCAATAATGCTACAGTGGATTCAAGCAGATCCACCCCGGTTGAAACTGATAGAATCTTCAATGAATATGTTATACCGTAGGGATTTGTTAGAGGTGGCAGAGGCAGATGACAAAGCTGTGACAAAATGTTTTGATAAATGGTATGCTTATATGGAATATTCCCTGGAGCCAGCTGAATTGTGCCAAGTCTTGCACCAGTATCGCTATTCTACGAGGCACAATTACATTTTCTATAAGATCGGGACCCCTATGGGTAGTGTGATAAGCCATTAAATGGGATCCACTTTATGCCTCGAGTGACAAGACATACTATGACATAGAGATGACATGGAAATAGGAAAAATAAAAAAAATTAAGAAATAGAATGCTAGTTTACCGGAACAGAAAAGTTTCCCTTCCTCCCTTCCCACCCCGAGTTTTGGCTGTTTTTATTTTGGTTCAATGGTTTGTGAACCTTTGTTTTTTTTTCTTTTTTTTCTTCTTTTTTTTTTTTAATTTTGAGTATTGTTTGGCAAAAGGAAAATTTTAGAAAATAGAGGACACAGTCAGACATGACGTGAATTTGTTAATCTGTTTAATTCTTATACAACAAGGAACGGGCACACACAATGTTATACCACTGTACTATGTTGCACTGTTGATACTTGTTATGAGTTTTGTATACTGCTGATGTTTTTTTTTTACGGCCCGATCTTTGTAACACTAATCTTGAGCCTGTTATTGCTTGTTCTCTTTTACTCTGGCTTTGTACTGTTCTGATGATATTTTGGTTATTACTTTGTACATTGTCTTTTCTGTGTCTATAAATAAAGTTTATATTAAAAAAAAAAAAAAGCAAACCATTTCCCAGGGCTAAATTATGTATTTAGTTTTAAACCTTTTTTGTAACACTTGCTTTCTGTATGATTTATGCATATTACTACTTACTATTTTTTGAGTTACTAGTTACTATTTTTTTAAATGTATCTATGACTCCATATCAGAATTTGTTATATGACTATATTATTGAATTACAATGCCTCACAAATAACTTCTTTTATATGTATCACTTTATATACATATTGAATACCCAAAATATTAATTTTCTTGTTGGAAGGGGGTAGGGTAAGGACAAGAAAGAAGGCTTTTAAAATGGCACTGAAGTGGATTTCTTTATAAGAGTATACAAAACTTTATTATAGTATTATAAAACAAAACCATATAAACCCAGATAAAATTATTAAATTGTGAATAAACACATATATACTTGATGTACAAATACATCTTGAGGGTAAATGGTCCAAGTAACAATTGTATGAACAGTGTAATATCTCCAGCCCCAACACGTTTCACCCCTAACAATTTCCTCAGGAGATATGGAGGCTAATTAAGGACCGCTGCAAATTTATATACAATAAGCAATATGTTAATGTTTTGGTTGGACAAACCCTAATTTCTAACATTACAGTATTCATTAGTGTAACAATTAGCCAAGATCATCTTCTTAGTCATAGTATACAGTGATGGCAAAAAGTAAAAATGACCACCCAACAAGTTTACACATCAATTGATATATATTTTCATTGATCACATTTTTTCTCTCCCCCCACCTCTGTTTAGCTTCCCCTTCCACTATATTGGGTTTTCCCTGCAGGAACCGACTTACGGGGAAAGGAGCACCAACTATTGGTGCATTCTAGTCAGATGGGATGGTCTCTGTCCCATCTGCAGATGTCCCCGTATGTGTCCGTTCTGTTGGATGGGCACGCTTTATCGGATCGATGCAGATTCTGCACCCAATTCGATAATGAGTCGGGCCCCTCTGGGAAAACTGCCCCCTTTTTTTACATTCGTCATGGGAGAAGGCAATCCTTAGGGAATCCCCTCCTCCTTGTTGGCGCCCTATGCTGCACACATAAAGAGGTGGCGTAGGGGACTCCCCACCATATGTCATCCTTCTTGTTTAAATTCTGAATTACTTCTCGACGCGTTTCGTGGAAAAAACCCACTTCTTCAGGAGGAAGGAGAGGAGAAGTCTGATGTTTGTACTTCCAGCAGCACTCTTATTTAAAATTGTTGCAAGGGAGGAGGTGGATATGGCGGCAATGGTATATTCAAATCCCATTTAGCTAATTAGTGAGTAATCTCTTTCAATTTTCAATATAAATCACAGTGATCCTAAGTTTCATGTCCTTCAGTCCTCAAACAGATATACGAACATACAGCCCGACAGCACAACTATGTTCCTATTCCATGGGATTCCCTTGCAAGTGAGTCAGCGTGATAAGTGTTTGTAGACATAAATAAAAACTGGACAGTTTACAGCTGAACATATTGTGTTTTTTTCATTGATTCCTGTTGGTTTTAAATGCAAAACAATAAAACATGACTTAATAATATAAAATGATCATGTCAACATTTGTACGGTGCTTTTATCCATCGATGATGGTCAATTCTGATATAATACCTATTCAAAAACATGCAGTTAGGTTGGTTCCCCCCAAATTGTCCTTACAGTATAATAATGACATATGATTATGGAAGGAACATTTTATTGTGAGCCCCTTTGAGGGACAGCTACTGACATGACTATGGACTTTGTAAAGCACTGCGTAATATGTCAGCGTTATATAAATAATACATAATATTACCTTCTGGAGGAACAGGTTCGGATTTGTACTTTCTCTCCCCTAGAGTGACTTGTGCTGCCCCCTCCCTTCCAACTGCCTTGAAATAAGGCTCTTAAAGCAGACCTAAACTAAAAGTTTTACTATACATAAAAGGGTAGACAACCTTTTCATGTCAAGTAACAATTACCTTTTTTGAGGGGGGAGTTTCAAAACCCTTTTTTTTTTCAAAAAAATGATAAAGTTCCTCCCCCTCTGTCTTTATCTTAGCAACAATAAATAGAGAATGTGAAAGCAGATCTTCCTGGAATTCATACATCATACACCCTAGGAGACTTCTGGCTGATCCTTCTGTGCATGTCTGATCTAGGGTATATGCAAAAGGGGCTTTTCTTCAATGGGGAAAAAAGAAGCCATTCCTATTTACCACAGACTACACCACCCGATCTTGCTGCTGTGCAGTGCGAGTTTGGGTGAAGTAGGCAGTAGGCGAAGGAAGGGTAAAGAAGATAGCAATGCCTGGCACTTCCTTGACACTAGGACTGAGGAGGATACCAGGACAACGACCCAATTTGGGAGACCTCCGGAGGGATCAACAGATCTGCAAAAGTAAAGCTAAGGGTTTCTTTTAGTTTACTTCTGCTTTACGGTTATATTCACACTGATGGGGAGGTTGTGGTGCTGGTATTGCTGTCCTCGGAGGGACACTACATGTAGCTTCCCCCAGCTCTAATGATAGTGACAGCGAGAAGTTTAGTACCTGCAGACAGCTGCCCTATGTCAAATGTGTAGATGATAAATCAAGGGGCCGCGCTGGATAAATGGATCCTGAGGAAGATCAGAGAGAAGGGCAGGAGAAAGGGGGGAGCAGAGAAAGAAAGAGAGACTGTCCTAATCATCCTCTTCCCCGATAAGATCACCTCCAGCATACTGATTGATTGTTTTCCAGTGAGATCCCATCCCAAGCACACATATTGATTGTGTTCCCATGAATCCCTTCTCCTACAAAGGCTCATCACACAAACTGTACATTGAGCACTGTTCATATTTTGCCCATACACAAGAGTGAAGATCAGTTCAGCGTCGATCTCTGGCCTCTGCCCTACTGCAGAAGTGAAGGTTTGCATGACTTCTCATTGTGTTTGTTTAAGGACACACATTGGTCTATTCCATGTATCCTTCTGACAGCACACCTTCAATTTTTACCACTATCCATAGCAGAAGAAAGATGCCCCTCCAATATACAGATTTTTTAGCCCTAGGTTTTAGTATTAACTCTTTGGTTTTACACCAGCATAGTATGAGCACTGACCTGTCAGTGACCAGTTCACATTTCATGTGCATTATCCCCTCAGTGATCAGTCCTCAGTATGTTATCCTCTGCCTGCTTCTATACCCTGCATATTCCGCTTATTGCCCCCATCTACATACTGCCCCTTGTCATACCTTTCACTCCCCATTCCTGTGCATATTACCCACCCCTATACAAACCTATATGTATTGCCCATGCTTATACGCACTTCACTCATGTCCCCACTGGTCAAGGGGATCTGTGTTCCCAATAGAAGGCTTTAACTATGACTTGGCCTAAAATATTGGTGGTGCACCATATCTGCTGGCTCCCTTTGAATACCTGTGATTGCTAGCAATCTTTTTGCCTTGGAAATCAGTACCACACTTAAACTCAGCAACATTAAGCTGTTACCAGTTGCAGTCCTTGCACAAAATGTGCAAGGGCTGCAACCTGGGCACCACTTCCCAAAGTCCATAACCCCTTGTGAGGTGCACTGGTGAAGCCCGAGGTTGGTGCCTTAGACTTTGCGCTCTGCCCACTCTTCATCTAGGCGTGCTATGGCACGAAGGGTGCACCCTCCCACCAGAGAATTATCTTATGCCTTCTCACCTGTGCATACTGCCTACTGCCATATCCTCCACACTCCTCTTCTGTGCATACTGGAGGGTTTTTTTACACGTATTGAAAAGAATTTAAATACATTTTTTAATGGTGTATTAAATAGCACAAAGAATGCAAATAAACAGTACGGGTCCTGAATTCCAAGTGGTGAAAATAAAGTAATAGCCCAGAGTCCCCCACTTATTCCAGAGTCTAGGAAGGGCAAGGGTGCAAGCAGGCTGAAATGCTTGGAGCACCCACTTCATCTTTACCCCATCTTGGCCCTGATATGAAGAATGTAAAAGCAGAAACTGGAACCAACCTAGGTGGAGGGGATTACTCACAACTCTCAGGTAGATAAGAACAAAGTTCAAACAGAAATCCCATGGAGTCTACCAAACATATAAAAACCCAGGGACTGACTCACACCACCAAGCACCACCTATAACTAAAAAATAACTTTGTCCAGACTGATCCATTTCTATATTAAAAAGAAAAGCAGTACAGAATTATTAATAACCTTCTCTAGATAAAGAATCTTAAAACTTGTAGCTTTGTTTTGTTTCTTTTATTTTTATATCATCACAAATAAATAAAGACATTGTATTAAAATATATAAATATATAAATACATAGGTAAAATACAGTTAATATAGAATTTGCAATATGCATTGCTACACAAGTGACCACACTTGATCAGTATTATTATTCTTCAATGTAGAACCTGTGAGTTAAATTATTTCCTTCTCTTTGGGTTTAGATATACCTACAACAAACTCTGCAGGGGTTCACTATTTTTTTTTTATAGTATTAGAAAAAAATGTATTGAAAGTCATGTTGGATGGTCTGCCTTTCCCTCCTCTATCAGGAAATGTAAGTTTGGAACCCTAGCAGATTCCAGTAAGAGATCTGTTGGTTCGTACTATTGCTCCTGGACCATGGGCCGAACGCAGGTGCACCCAACAGTGACCATCTTCTTCTCCAGCTTGAAGGTGGGGACACAACCATTCATCTCCCGGTGAATGACCAAGATCTCCTGTCTGATAGGGACAGAGTTTAGGTTGATGTCCACATTACCCTCAGCATCCAAACACCCGGTATGGAGACACTTGGCCTCGGCAATCATGGAGGGGAATCGGTTATTGTTTACATCATAGCTGTTGGCAAAGAAAACAAATGTCAGTATGGAGGGACCTTCAGGCAACAAGTAATCAGATAATAAACTTTAAATGGTATTCGGGTACACTGCAAATTGGGCTGAACTAAAATAAATTTATTGAACTTGGAGGAACAAGTCTTCTTGAACTCAGTGCTGATTCTCTTTCTTCTTCAATACATTTAGGAAATTACCAGTAACAATCATGCAGGACAGGACTTCCAGAGGTGTTTAGATTGTTGGCTCCATGTTCCAACTTTGTTAATGATAAGGTCAACATGAATATCCCAATAGTTGTAATTTCAGCTTGCATAGTTTTTTCAGCATAGGTTTCTTTAAAGAAGGCTCTCTGAGATGCTTCTCTATGGGGCCAGCCAATGTTTCTTTGATTAAATGACTGATGTGGTATGCATAAGGTTGAGACTTCTAAAAAGCCCTCCAGTTCCAAACCGGACTTAATATTTCACCCCATCACCAAAGTAGTGTGAATATCCAGCAGAACATGGGGGAAATGACCATTTAATTGAAAGCTATCATATAATTAAATGTATGATAAAAATATAAAGAATAAGACAATTTTATCTGTATCTATAATAAAAAGCAGAAAAATTGTTCCAATTTGTGAATTTCAACCCTGTATTTCAACCCAAACATCTTTTAAAAATACATAGGGTCCTGAGAAATGAAGAGGATATAACATTGGTGATTTTAATAAAAAATGCCAATTTTTACCTGCTATTTTCCTTACAAAATTAAAATTTGTACTAGAAATATTAGATATTTTGGGGGAAAATTGCATTACAAATGTAAAACCTGCCCATTTTTTGTGCGTGTTACTTCAAAAGTAATAATTGAGAGACGACAGTAGTGATGCGTTACCTGTACTCCCATGGAGAGATGGAACGTTTCCTGACATCCCCACTCATGGCGGGAGCTTCCTGTCCACCAATGTTCAAGTTAACTTTCACTGATGACGGGAACTTTGTGACTGGTGGACACCCTCCTTTCCTCAGGCGATGGAGATCCAAAGCTGCGATGGGGACCAACAGGGAATCTCCCAGGAGAAAAACCAATACAGGGAGCTGGATCTGGGGAAATTAGAAGGAAGGTCAGTCTAATCAAATATATAAATTGTGTCAGCTTTCTATAAACAGTAAAGATAATTGGTCAGATGTGTTTAATAAATGTATAAGATTCTATAAAAAATACTGAACTATTATAATTATGTACTATTTTGTATTGTGCATGTCTCTGTAGTCAGTGACAGATGAAAATAAATATATATGCAGCAATTACATAAAAACTTGCACAGTCTATAATAATAAAGGGTGGTACCACATGGTATTTTAAAATTATACTTTTTACATCACAGTATTCAGAGGGGGTGATCTTAAATTCAAAGCATTCTTCACATGTGGAATTCTATTTAAATGTCTGTTTGTACACACCGTGTATACTTTAGAAACCTTAATAAATAAAATGGTGAAAATAATGATAAATAATGATTGTAATAAAAAAATAATGATGACTAAAGAAATAATTTTACGACACACAATTTCAATCATTTACAATCTCCTTTCACTACCGCAGAAAAATTATGTAGATCATTCTCGCAAAAAATGGGATCTGACTTAGGGATAGAATTTTCTGATGAGGAATGGGAAAACATTCAAGAAAATCATTTTAAAATTCACACCAGTTGGTACAGAGGGCCCTCTGCACAAAAATCATCCTCAAAGTGATCCCCAATGTTGGGAATGCAAATTAGAAGTAGGCTCTTTTTTTCATATGTGGTGGGACTGTCCTATGATCTACCCCTTCCAGGACAACATCAAACTAATACCAAAAATTACTGGAGAATATAATATTATTTCTCCAGCTCAAATTCTTTTACATCATACCCCGTCCACAGCACAAAAATTCAAAAAAACACTGCTTTTTCACATATTGAATGCGGCCAAACTATTGATTCCGAGTATTTGGAAGTCAGCAACTAGTCCAACTATAAAGATTGGTTTACACAAATTGATCACATTGCTGAAATGGAGGAATTGATTCACTCAGCCCGAGACACAATTACAAAATATTACACGTGAGTTGTACAGCCAAGGTAGGAGCTGTGATCTGTACACCAGGTAGAGACCCCGGCATTATATAGCCAGCAAAGTGGGTTTTCCATTACTCTCTGGTTAGTCTGTGGTTTCATTGCACAGTGGTTTCCTCTCCACTTGATAAATCAAATAGACAGCATTGAGGCTTCCTGAACTGGAATGAAGTGCTGATAAATCATAAAACATATTTGCATATCTATACTCAACGTCACCGTGCTGTGTGTCCTGGTTTTCATTCATCTTCAGAAATAGTAAGCTGTGACTTTTTTTGCAATGTCAGGGTTTATTTTACTTTAATAAGTCAGAAAATCACTATGAATTAAAAACATTAACGCCTCTTAGGAAAAAATAAGTTATATTTGCAACAAAATCTCTTTAGTTGACCCCACCAGTTGTGGGTATTCCAGTTTCCATCCTTCTAGAACAGAGTTTTAGAATGTGGGTGAGAATTTGTGTTAATTTACCCAAAAGACAATTTAGAAGATCAGGTACTGACATTGCAGTCGGTGTTCCAATTCATCCCAAAGTTGTTTTATAACGTCCAGGATGGGGCTCTGTGCCGGACATTAGATTTCCCCCGACCTTGCTATCATAGAGTTGCATATATATATATACATATGGTATACAGAAACAGAAAAGGACCTTCGGAGGTTAGATTCAGAGCATTCGTCTTTCTAGTATGAAATCTCCATTTGTTTTAGATATTAGCTTTATATTAAAAATGTTGTGCTCCTGAAGCGTATTCACATTTACAATGTATTCAGAGGTTCTAGTCATGCCCCCCTTCGAATTTCAGTTCTTTCCTTAAAACTGTGCAGTATTTCCACACACAACCAATAGCATTATGTTAAATTAACCAATTTCACAATTTTAATAAAATACAGGCAACAGGAAGAGCAAAATTCAAATTGCTGTTGGTTGTGTTAAAAAATGTTATTGGTTTAAATGGTTCCTAATGGTTTTTGAAACTCCTTTTATCTGGGCTGGACCTGTTCTAGTGGCAAAAATGGCTTCTTATTTGACATCCTTCAAAAAAAAGGGAAAAAAAACAGAGGATAAAATAAAAGAGAGAATAAAATAAAATTTTAACACAACAACATACAAGTAAAATTACAATAAAGTACGTAAAATACACTTAAAGTACCGTATTTTTCGCCCTATAAGACGGTCCGGAATATAAGACGCACCCAATTTTAAAGGAGGAAAATCTAGAAAAAAAAGATTCTGAAACATTATTCCCCTTCTGATCACTCATGTGCCATTCAA
>NC_092861.1:9772625-9810745 GCF_032062135.1 Pyxicephalus adspersus | reverse complement strand
GGCACCTTTTATGATTAGGCGCTCACAAACATATTTATAAACTCAGAAAATTATTTGAATGTTAAAAATACAATACATGTATCAATATTATTGGATATACTGTACATACCACACTTTGGGCTCTCATTTATCTCATAACACATTTTGCAAGATGTGATAAAAAAATGATCAGACCAGTACATCCTAGTACAGATTGACATTCAAAAATCTGGCAACCTCCGGACCTAAAGAGTGTCGGATTTTCGAAAATTCTGGATTTGTTTTTGTTACTCACCTCCACACACAGGCCAGCCTTCCTCTTGCAGCACCGCGGACATCTGGCACAGTTCCAGGGAGCAGGCAGCAGGGACGTCTAAACATGTATTTAGTTTAGCAAGCAAGACCTAACAGGGGTTTCTCCAGAACAGCGCCATTAAAACATTAGTGGCCAAATAGTGTACTGCAGTTCATGTATTGTAAATGCTATCCGATATTTATGCCGTGAAACTGAAGGATCCGCATTATCGATGGATGGATTTTGGATTGTCACCCTGTAGTTGGACTAAAAAATATGAAAAGGCGACAGAAGGGAAGGCTAAAGTCTTCAGAACTATATTGATTTTTCAAATATTAATAACCTAAATTGTAACAATATTCAGGGGAGATCAGGGACCGGTGGGAAAATATTATACTTAATTAAAAATGGTAAAATGATCACTCCAATCAGCTTTCATGTAGGATCAGAACACAAATTTGACACCAATTGTATTAGATTTGCAGCCCTTTAGAAGGTATCCCCAAATGTGGGAGAAGGTGACTTTAATCTAAAAAACTCCTCCAAACTGAAACCAAATGGATCGTCACATTAAAAGCAAACCATTTCCCAGGGCTAAATGATGTATTTAGTTTTAAACTTTTTTGTAACACTTGCTTTCTGTATGATTTATGCATATTACTACTTACTATTTTTTGAGTTACTAGTTACTATTCTTTTTAAACGTACTTATGACTCCATATCAGTATTTGATATATGAGTATTTTATTGAACTACAATGCCTCAAAAATAACTTAACTTTATATGTATCACTTTATATACATATTGAATACCCACAATATGAATTTTCTTGTTTTAAAATGGCACTCAAGTGGATTTCTTTAAAAGAATATACAAAACGTTATTATAGTATTATAAAACAAAACCATATAACCCAGATAAAAACATTCAATTGTGAATAAACACATATATACTTGATGTACAAATACATCTTGAGGGTAAATGGTCCAAGTAACAATTATATGAACAGTGTAATATCTCCAGCCCCAACACGTTTCACCCCTAACGACTTCCTCAGGGGATATGGAGGCTAATTAAGGACCACTGCAAAAATATATACAATAAGCAATATGTTATTTCTTTGGTTGGACAAAGCCTAATTTCTAACATTACAGTATTCATTAATGTAACAATTAACTAACATCACCTTGTTAGTCATGGTATACAGCAGTGTCTGTCCCATCCGCATACGTCCCCGTAGGTGTCCGTTCTGATGGATGGGCACGCTTTATCGGATCGATGCAAAAAATCCTCCTTTCTCTTTGAGATTATTTTCAATAATCTAAATTGTACCAACTAAAATGAAAGACACCTAATCTAAGCAGTGTAAAGGCTGTAGCTGTCCCATACTGGGTAAACAATGATAAGTTAACATTTCTTCTGGAATTTGGAATTCCCATGGAATCTGAAATTCCCATTACAGTACAGTTTGTGTGATGGAAATTCAGTAGCTGGGTGTACCATGTATGAGATTCCCGGGGAAGTCAGATTTTATGGGGAGTCAGACCAGATGATTGTTTGGGTTAGCTGGTGGAAAAAAGTGTTTGTAGACATAAATCAAAACTGGACAGTTTACAGCTGAACATATTGTGTTTGTTTCATTGATTCCTGGTGGTTTTTAATGCAAAAAAATAAAACATGACTTAATAATTATAATGATCATATCAACATTTGTACGGTGCTTTTATCCATCGATGATGGTCAATTCTGATATAATACCTTTTCAAAAACATGCAGTTAGGTTGGTTCCCCCCAAATTGATTTTAGACTATAATAATGACATATGACTATGGAAGGACATTAGATTGTGAGCCCCTTTGAGGGACAGCTACTGACATGACTATGGACTTTGTAAAGCACTGCGTAATATGTCAGCGTTATATAAATAATTGATAATTTACCTTCTGGATGAACAGGTTCAGATTTGTACTTTCTCTCCCCTAGAGCTACTTGGGCTTTCCCCTCCCCTCCAACTGCCTTGAAAAAAGGCTTTATTGCAGACCTAAATGTTTTACTATACATAAAAGGGTAGACAACCTTTTCATGTCAAGTAACAATTAAATTTTTTGAGTGGGGACGTTTAAAAACCCTTTTTTTTTAAAAAAAAGATGGTAAAGTCTCTTCCCCTATGTCTCTGTCAACAATAAATAGACAATGTGAGAGCAGATCTTCCTGGAATACATACATCGTACACCCTAGGAGACTTCTGGCTGCTCCTTCTGTGCATGTCTGATCTAGGGTATATGCAGAAGGAGCTTTTCTTCAATGGGGAAAAAAAAAGCCATTGCCATTTAACACAGGCTACCCCACCCGATCCTGCTCCTGTGCAGTGTGAGTTTGGGTGACATAGGCAGTAGGCCAAAGAAGGGTAATGAAGATGGCAACGCCTGGCACTACCTTCACACTAGGACAAAGTAGACCTCCAGAGAGATCAACAGATCTGCAAAAGTAAAGGTAAGGGCTTCTTTTAGTTTACTTCCGCTTTACGGTTATATTCACACTGATGGTGAGGTTGTGGTGCTGGTATTGCTGTCCTCGGAGAGACACTACATGTATCTTCTCCCAGCTCTAATGAGAGTGACAGCGAGAAGTTTAGTACCTGTAGACAGCTGCCCTATGTCAAATGTGTGGATGATGGTTCTTTAAGACTGGGTCAGGAGCCACACTGGATCGTTGGATACTGAGGAAGATCAGAGAGAAGGGCAGGAGAAAGGGGAGATAGAGAACTTCTCTCTGCTGCAGAAGTGGAGGTTTGCATGACTTCTCATTGAGTTTGTTTAAGGACACACATTGGTCTATTCCTTGCATGCTTCCCACAGGACACACTTATTATTTGCCACTATCTATAGCAGAAGTAAGATGCCCCTCCATATACAGATTTTTTAGCTCTAAGTTTTAGCATTAACCCTTGGGTTATACACCAGCATAGTATAAGCACCCGTCAGTGACCAGTCTGCATTTCATGTGCATTATTCCCTCAGTGATGAGTCCTCAGTATGTTATACTCTGCCTGCCCTCTATACCCTCCATATTTCTCTTACTGCCCCCTGTCTACATACTGCCCCCTGTCATACCTTTCACTCTTCATTCCTGTGCATATTACCCACACCTATACAAACTTATGTGTACTTATATGTTCTGCCCATGCTTAAACGCACTGCACTCATGTCCCCACAGGTCAAGGGGATCTGTGTTCTCAATAGAAGGACTTGTTATGAATCTCCTGGTTCTCAGTTTGTGTTATTTTCCTGCCTTGTGCTATGGGACACCTTGCACAATCTACATGGCTTGAAGGACTAGTGACCTCTGCAGACACACTCCATCTGCTGGTGAAGGTGGAAACATCATCTGAGGTACCTCTGCTGTAGGACTCCCTCTGATGGTAGGTATCAGTATCTACCTGTCTCAGATATGCCTAGAAGTTATTGGCAATAGAACATTGCCAGAACAAGGAGATTCCAGTCTGTGTTCTCAAGGCTGTGCGTGTTCCAATATCCTGAATATACCTAACTTCATTATCCCTAACTATGACTTTGCCTAAAATATTGGCGGTTCATCTTGTCTTTCTGTCTGGTATCTTATGCTGGCTCCATTTAATTACCCCTGATTGCTAGCAATCTTTTTGCCTTGTAAATCTTTACCACTCCTAAGCTCAGCAACAGTCAGCTGTTACCAGTTTTTATACAGAAACACAATCAACAGGCAGGGTTTTTTGGGCAAAAATGATCTTATATTTTACATATTCATAAGATATTATAAGTCAGAAAATGTTTGCCTGCATATACAGTATTATTTAGTATAACCTCATTCCTTGAGGTCCATTACCTTTATTCTAGACACTGATCACCTACTTGATGGTTTTGTTGTTTCTAGTAGTAACGTACTGTATAACATAAAGCAAACCATATGTGCAAGGTACACGAATAAGTGCGAATGTTTGCACGCAACCTTGTTACCTGAGCTGTTACCAGTTTCAATGTGTGCAAGGGCTGCAACCTGAGCACCAATTCCCAAAGTCCATAACCACTTGTAAGGTGCACTGGTGAAGCCTGAGGTCGGTGCCTTGAACTTTGTTCCTTGCCCACTCTTCATCCAAGCGTGCTAGTGCACAAAGGGTCCACCCTCCCACCAAAGAATTCTGTGATCCCTTCTCTCCTGCGCATACGGCCCACTGTCATATCCTCCACACTCTTCTGCACATACTAGAGAGTTTATTTTTGTACACCTATTGAAACAAATTTCAATAAATGTTTTCGTGATGTAATAAATAGCACAAATATTGCAAATAAACAGTACTTTTCTGAAATCCAAGTGGTGAAAATAAAGAAATTGCCCTGAGTCCCTCAACTTTCTCCCGAGACTAGGAAGGGCAAGGGTGCAAGCGGGCTGAAATGGTGTACATTGTAGCACCCACTTCATCTTTACCCCATCTTGGCCCTGATATGAAGAATGTAAAAGCAGAAACTGGAACCAACCTAAGTGGAGGGGATTACTCACAACTCTCAGGTAGATAAGAACAAAGTTCAAACAGAAATCCCATACAGTCTACCAAACATATAAAAAGCCAGGGACTGACTCACACCACCAAGCACCACCTATAACTAAAAAATCACTTTGTCCAGACTGATCCATTTCTATATTAAAAAGAAAAGCAGTACAGAATTATTATAAACCTTCTCTAGATAAAGAACTTTACAACTTGTAGCTTTGTTTTGTTTCTTTTATTTTTATATCATCACACATAAATAAATAAAAACATTGTATTAAAATATATAAATATATAAATACATAGGTAAAATACAGTTATTATAGAATTTGCAACATACATTGCTACACAAGTGACCACACTTGATCAGTATTATTATTCTTCAATATGCAGATAGATGCTCTGTTCAGTAGAACTTGCCAGTTAAATTATTTCCCACTCTTTCGGTTTAGATATACCTACTCTACAAAAAACTCTGCATGGGGTTTACTATTTTGTGAAATATGTACGCTTGGTACCCTGGCAGAGTCTAATAGGATATGTGTTGTTCCGTATTATTGCTCCTGGACCATGGGACGAACGCAGGTGCACCCAACAGTGACCATCTTCTTCTCCAGCTTGAAGGTGGGGACACAACCATTCATCTCCCGGTGAATGACCAAGATCTCCTGTCTGATGGGGACAGAGTTTAGGTTGATGTCCACGTTACCCTCAGCATCCAAACACCCGGTATGGAGACACTTGGCCTCGGCAATCATGGATGGGAATCGGTTGTTGTTTACATCATAGCTGTTGGCAAAGAATAACGAATGTCAGTAAGGGGGGAGCTTCGGGCAACAAGTAATCAGATAATGAACTTTAAATGGTATTCGGGTACACTGCAATTGGGGTGAACTTTCTTCTTCAATACATTTGGGAAATTTCCAGTAATAATCTTGCAGGACAGGAGTTCCAGAGGTGTTTAGATTGCTGGCTCTATGTTCCAACTTAGTTAATATTAAGGTCAACATGAATGTCCAAATAGTTGTATTTTCAGCTTGCATAGTTTTTTCAGCATAGGTTTCTTTAAAGAAGGCTTTCCGATATGCCTCTCTATGGGGACAGCCAATGTTTCTTTGATTAAATGACTGATGTGGTATGCATAAGGTTGAGACTTCAAAAAAGCCCTCCAATTCCAAACAGGACTTATTATTTCATACCATCACCAAAGTAGTGTGAATATCTGGCAGAACTTGGGGGAAATTAACATTTAATTGAAAGCTATCATATAATTAAATGTATGATAAAAATATAAAGAGTAAGACAATTTTATCTGTATTTATTATAAAAAGCAGGAAAATTGTTCCAATTTGTGAATTTCAACCCTGTATTTCAACCCAAACGTCCTTTAAAAATAGATAGACGCTAGACAAGTAAACAGAATATATAATATTGGTGATTTCTTTGCTTTAATAAAAAATGCCAATTTTTACCTGCTATTTTCCTTACAAAATTAAAATTTGAACTAGAAATATTAGATATTTTGGGGGAAAAAATGCATTACAAATGTAAAACCTGCCCATTTTTTGTGCGTGTTACTTCAAAGTAATAATTGAGAGACGACAGTAGTGATGTGTTACCTGTACTCCCATGGAGAGATGGAACGTTTCCTGACATCCCCACTCATGGTGGGAGCTTCCTGTCCACCAATGTTCAAGTTAACTTTCACTGATGACGGGAACTTTGTGACTGGTGGACACCCTCCTTTCCTCAGGTGATGGAGATCCAAAGCTGCGATGGGGACCAACAGGGAATCTCCCAAGAGAAAAACCAATACAGCAAACTGGATCTGGGGAAATTAGGAGGAAGGTCAGTCTAATCAAATATATAAATTGTGTCAGCTTTCTATAAACAGTAAAGATAATTGGTCAGATGTGTTTAATAAATGTATAAGATTCTATAAAAAATACTGAACTATTATAATTATGTACTATTTTGTATTGTGCATGTCTCTGTAGTCAGTGAAAATAAATATATATGCAGCAATTACATTAAAACTTGCACAGTCTATAATATGCTTTTAAGGTACCTAAGTTGGAACCACATGGTATTTTAAAATTATACTTTTTACATCACAGTATTCACGGGGATGATCTTAAATTCACAGAATTCTTCATATGTGGAACTCTATATAAATTTCTGTTTGTACACACCTTGTATACTTTAGAAACTTTAATAAATAAAATGGTGAAAATATTGAGAAATAATATTTGTAATAAAAATAATAATGATGACTAAAGAAATAATTTTAAGACACACAATTTCAAACATTTACAATATCCTTTCACTAACGCAGAAAATTTTTGTAGATCATTCTCCAAAAAAATGGGAATCAGACGTAGGGATAGAATTTTCTTATGAGGAATGGGAATACATTAACATACTTACTGCCAAAGGCTCACAAAATATGAACCTTCAAGAAAATAATTTTAAAATTTACACCAGTTGGTACAGAGGGCTCTTTGCACAAAAATCATCCTCAAAGTGATCCCCAATGTTGGGAATGCAAATTAGAAGTAGGTATTTTTTTTTTTTATATGTGGTGGAACTGTTCTATGATCTGCCCCTTCTTGGACAACATTATCAAACTAATACTGAAAATTACTGGAGAATATAATTTGTATTATATGAAATATTATTTCTCCAGCTCAAATTCTACTACATCATACCCCGTCCACAGCACAAAAATTCAAAAAAACACTGCTTTTTCACATATTGAATGCGGCCAAACTATTGATTCCGAGTATTTGGAAGTCAGCAACTAGTCCAACTATAAAGATTGGTTTACACAAATTGATCACATTGCTGAAATGGAGGAATTGATTCACTCAGCCCGAGACACAATTACAAAATATTACACAACATGGGCCTCATGGTGGGATTTTCATGCATCCCAAGAATACAGGAATGTATTCAATAATGATCCTTTATTTCTCGCATTCGGTTTGGTAGGAGAGAGTCCAATATGACACGGGAAAGAGTTACATATGTTCAATAAAGATTATTTTTATTTCACGAATTAAGTTTGTATTACTGTAGTTTCTCATGACTGTCAGTTTTGGTTGCTGCTAAAAGGGGTCTCCAGGCCATTGCACGAAGTGTAGGGTCTGGAGTCACTTATGTTACACAAAATTAAATTCTAACTGTTAACAGTTAACTAAGTTCTAACTGTATTAATCAATGTGTATATAGTTTGCACAAATGTAAAACGTTGTATATTTTCATTTGTAAACTCAATAGATTTAAAAAAAAAAAAAAAAAAAAGAAATAATTACAAAAAATAAAACTGTTTTCTATGGTGGCAAATTAAACATTTTTACAACCTTTACAATTTTTCTAGTGGTTTCCTCTCCACTTGATAAATGACATAAAGAACGTAGAGGCTTCCTGAAATGGAATGAAGTGCTCATAAATCATAAAACATATTTGCATATCTATACTCAACGTCACTGTGCTGTGTGTCCTGGTTTTCATTCATGTTCAGAAATAGTAAGCTGTGACTGTTTTTGCAATGTCAGGGTTTATTTTACTTTAATAAGTCAGAAAATCACTATGAATTAAAAACATTAACGCCTCTTAGGAAAAAATATGTTATAATTGCAACAAATTCTTTTTAGCTGACCCCACTAGCTGTGGCTATTCCAGCTTCCAACCTTCTAGAACGGAATTTTAGAATGTGGGTGAGAATTTGGTAAATTTACCCAAAAGACAATTTAGTATGAAATCTCCATTTATTTTAGATATTACCTTTATATTAAAAATGTTGCGCTCCTGAAGCGTATTCACATTTACAATGTATTCAGAGGTTTTAGTCATGCCCCCCTTCAAATTTCAGTTCTTTCCTTAAAACTGTGCAGTATTTCCACACACAACCAATAGCATTATGTTAAATTAACCAATTTCACAATTTTGATAAAATTCAGGCAATTTGGGAGACATTTCACAATCACAACAAAATCTATTTAACAGGAAGAGCAAAATTCAAATGGCTGTTGGTTGTGTTTAAAGATGGTTTTGGTTTAAATGGTTCCTGATGGTTTGAGAAACTCCTTTTATCTGGCCTGGACTTGTTCTTGTAGCAAAAATGGCTTCTCATTTGACGTCTTTCAAAAAAAGGGAAAAAAACAAACAGAGGTACAAAAAGAATAAAATAGAATTTTAGCACAACAACATACAAGTAAAATTACAATAAAGTATGTAAAATACACAAAGTTCACTAAATGAACTTGACCCTACTCACCCAAGCACCCTAGTTTGTCACCTCTGAGAATGGAGAGAAAATTATAGTAACTATATACTTTTTTTTAATTTTTTTAGTAAGTTGAGTACTAAAGAATACTATTTTAATTAGGTAATAATTAAAAAGATAAAGGTTTTGCAGTTTTGACAACTATTGGAACTTTTTGCTTCTCATCACTTCGGTAAACACCTGGATGCATAAACCCATTGTTTCAAAGCTCCATTGATGCAATGTACAGTACATACCCAGGTGGAAGTAGATAGTTCTTCATAGTGACTCACAATAATAAATCATATTTCATCAAATAGCTTAGTCCGAAGTTTCAGAGTAAAAAAAAAAATTAAAAAAAAAAATTGACTGAAAGCTGTTATAGTTCAGTCAGTGGTTGAACTGAGAAATACAAACAAATAAAGTTATTACAGGCACCTTTTATGATTAGGCGCTCACAAACATATTTATAAACTCAGAAAATTATTTGAATGTTAAAAATACAATACATGTATCAATATTATTGGATATACTGTACATACCACACTTTGGGCTCTCATTTATCTCATAACACATTTTGCAAGATGTGATAAAAAAAATGATCAGAACAGTACATCCTAGTACAGGTTGACATTCAAAAATCTGGCAACCTCCGGACCTGAGGAGTGTTGGATTTTCGAAAATTCTGGATTTTTTTTTGATACTCACCTCCACACACAGGCCAGCCCCACTCTTGCAGCACCGCGGACGTCTGGCACAGTTTTCAGGGAGCAGGCAGCAGGGACATCTAAACGTGTATTTAGTTTAGCAAGCAAGACCTAACAGCTGTTTCTTCAGAACAGCGCCATTAAAACATTAGTGGCCAATCAGTGTACTGCAGTCCATGTATTGTAAATGTGATCTGATATTTATGCCGGGAAACTGAAGGATCCGCATTATCGATGGATGGATTTTCGATTGTCACCCTGAAGTTGGAATGGCACGCTTTATCGGATCGATGCAAAAAACCCTCTTCTTTCTTCGTGATTATTTTCGATAATCTAAATTGCACCAACTAAAATGAAAGACACCTAATCTAAGCAGTGTAAAGGCTGTAGCTGTCCCCTACTGGGTAAACAATGATAGGTTAACATTCCTTCTGGAGAAATTCCCATTACAGTACAGCCATTAGAAAGAATGATTTTTTAGGGGAACAGTGACTTTTAATACAAGCTCGCCAGTGTAAAGCTGCCGGAGATGCGCGGCTCCGGCCGCGAGCTTTTTTAGTTGCTGAATAGCGCGATTGCGTACGATTTCGATCGCGAATACGAATGCGCGACCGATAATCCGATTCTGCTTGATGAATCAGGGGCATTGTGTTTGTTTCATTAATTCCTGGTGGTTTTAAATGCAAAACAATAAAACATGACTTAATAATAATAATGATCATGTGAACATTTGTACGGTGCTTTTATCCATCCATGATGGTCAATTGTGATAAAATACCTTTTCAAAAACATGCAGTTATGTTGGTTACCCCCAAATTCTCCTTAGACTATAATAAAGACATATGAATATGGAAGGACATTAGATTGTGAGCCCCTCTGAAGGACAGCTACTGACATGACTATGGACTTTGTAAAGCACTGCGTAATATGTCAGCGTTATATAAATAATACATAATATTACCTTCTGGAGGAACAGGTTCGGATTTGTACTTTCTCTTCCCTAGAGCGGCTTGGGCTGTCCCCTCCCTTTTATCTGCCTTGAAAAAAGGCTTTAATGCAGACCTAAACTAAAAGTTTTACTATTCATAAAAGGGTAGACAACCTTTTTCATGTTAAGTAACAATTACTTTTTTAAAGGGGGGAGTTTCAAAATCCTTTCTTTTAAAAAAAATGATAAAGTCTCTCCCCCTCTGTCTTTATCTTAGGTTGTGGTGCAGGTATCGCTGTCCTCGGAGAGACACTACATGTATCTACTCCCAGCTCTAATGAGGGGGACAGCGAGAAGTTTAGTACCTGCAGACAGCTGCCCTATGTCAAATGTGTAGATGATGGTTTTTTAAGGGTCGAGAGCCAAACTGGATTGTTGGATCCTGAGGAAGATCAGAGACAAGAGTGGGAGAAAGGGGGGACAAAGAACTTCTCTCTGCTGCCCTACTGCAGAAGTGAAGGTTTGCATGACTTCTCATTGTGTTTGTTTAAGGACACACATTGCTCTATTCCTTGTATCCTTTTGATAGTACACCTTCATTATTTACCACTATCCATAGCAGAAGTAAGATGCCCCTCCATATACAGATTTTTTAGCCTTAAGTTTCAGCATTAACTCTTTGGTTTTACACCAGCATAGTATAAGCACCCGTCAGTGACCAGTCTGCATTTCATGTGCATTATTCCCCCAGTGATCAGTCCTCAGTATGTTATACTCTGCCCTGCCCTCTATACCCTCCATATTTCTCTTACTGCCCCGTGTCTACATACTGCCCCCTGTCATACCTTTCACTCTTCATTCCTGTGCATATTACCCACACCTATACAAACTTATATGTACTTATATGTTCTGCCCATGCTTAAACGCACTGCACTCATGTCCCCACAGGTCAAGGGGATCTGTGTTCCCAATAGAAGGACTGGTGATGAATGTCCTGGTTCTCAGTTTGTGTTATATTCATGCATTGTGCTATGGGACACCTTGCACAATCTACATGGCTTGAAGGACTAGTGACCTCTGCAGACACACTCCATCTGCTGGTGAAGGTGGAAACATCATCTGAGGTACCTCCGCTGTAGGACTCCCTCTGATGGTAGGTATCAGTACCTACCTGTCTCGGATATGCCTAAAAGCTATTGGCAATAGAACATTGCCTGAACAGGGAGATTCCAATCTGTGCTCTCAAGGCTGTGTGTGTTCCAATATCCTGAATATAGCTAACTTCATTATCCCTAACTATGACTTGGAAATTAGGAGGAAGGTCAGTCTTATCAAATATATAAACTATGTCAACTTTCTATAAACAGTAAAGATAATTGGTCAGATGTGTTTAATAAATGTATAAGATAAAAAATAATGAACTATTATAATTGTGCACTATTTTTTATTGTGCATGTCACTGTAGTCAGTGACAGATGAAAATAAATATATATGCAGCAATTACATTAAAACTTGCACAGTCTATAATGTGCTTTTAAGGTTCCCAAGGTGGTAGCACATGGTATTTTAAAACTGTGCTTTTCACATCACAGTATTCACAGGGGGATGATCTGAAATTCAAAGCATTCTTCATATGTGGAATTCTATATAAATTTCTGCTTGTACACACCTTGTATACTTTAGTAACCTTAATATTCAAAATGGTGAAAGTAATGAGAAATAATAATAGTTTAAAAATTATTTATGATGAATAAAGAAAACATTTTTAAAAATTAAATCCAATTTCTATCTTGGTAAATTAAACAATTTTGCAACCTGCACAATTGCTCTTAGGCATTCAAAGTGCACTCTAGAAAATTACATTTTGTCATTGGGATCTTCCACATTTGATAATGAAAAGATTGCAAACACATAGAATTCTGTGCAGGCAAAAAACTAATATTACAATTGGACGTGCCTTCATATGTTGAGAGCCTTATATGATCAAGCAAGATGCAAAATAAATAATTTCCATAAACGAAAATTCTCAGATGGAGACTAAAAAAAAAAAATCTACAGCCTAAAATATTTATCAGTATCCACCTTGAAAAGTGGTGAATATTCACTTTTTACTTATTGTCACTGTTTTTTTTAGCATTTGATAATGAAGAATGTTTAACATGTTAATGGAGAATGCTGCTTGTGCTCTTCAACAGCCTCGTGAATGTGAACAAAATACTAAATACATTTAAAACAACTGACCACTTTGGTGCATTGACTTACAATTTATTAAACAGTAATGTAATGTTTGGGTTAATAATGCACATAAGTCCGCTCCAAAATAGGCTTGGTCTGAAATTAAATTCAAACTGAGAATTTATGATTTTTATACATTTTTTAGTAAGTTTAGTACTGAATGATACAATTTAATTAGGTAAATAATAAACAGATAAAGGTTTTGCAGTTTCGACATCCACTGGAAGTTTTTGCTGCTCATCACTTCTGTAAAAAAAACACCATTGTTTTCAAGCTACATAGCCAAATGGAAGTAGATGGCTCTTCAAAGTGACTCATATTAATAAATCATATTTTATCACATGGCTTAGTCTGAATAAAAAAAAAAAAATCAGAAGTAAAACAATTGTTTAATACTTGCATGGTTTAAATAAACAATATAAAAGTGACTAAAAGCCTTTATAGTTCAGTCAGTAGTTGGACTGAGAAATATAAAACATATAAATATATGTTACTACAGCACCTTTTATCGATTGGCGTTCAGAAACATATTAATAAAATCAGATTTTTCTTGAACATTAAAAAACTCTAAATGTATCAATATTATTGGACTTGCATAACACACATTTGGGTCTCATTTATCTTCCAACACGTTTCGCAAGATGTGCTTCTTCAGGAAAGAAAAACGATAAAATAAGTGGATCTATGAAGCTTTAAAAGTACAGGCTTCACACTTCAGAGGTGTTTATAACTTCATTGAATTAGGAAATATTGGTAAACTAAAAAAACTGACACATAATCTAAGCAGTGTAAAAGTTTTAGCCGTCCCTTACTGGGTAAACATGGATTTTTAATAGTAAGTTAACATTCTTCTGGCAAAATTACATTACAGTACAATTTTGTGATATAAATCCAGTAGCTGGGTGTACCATATATCAGATTCTTGGTTCTTGGTAGGGAGTCAGAGCAGATGACCCTGTGGAGTAGCTGGTGATCACCATGACAAGTGTTTGTAAACTTAAATCAAAACTGGACAGTAAAAAACTAGAAATATTGTGTTTGTTCATCGTTTCCTGGTGGTTATGAATGCAAGTCTATAAATTATGAATTAATAATGAGAATGAATATGCCAACATTTGTACAGTGATTTTATTCTATAGGACCCAAGCATGATCTATGGGACTCCTTGGACCTTAGACAATGCAATGATGTCATCATGATCAGATCCACCTTATGTTTTTTTTAAACAGCTCTTAATAAAAAAAATCTGGTAATCCTTCCAAGAAGGTCCTTGTTTAGGCATTTTTTGTTATGAGAGTAACAAATGTCTTCCAATTGTGCACATGTGCTGTCCCCCTGTAATTTAGCCCCTGATGGTATACTATTGCCATGGCCCACTTTTGTCACAATGAGAAATTTACAGAACAGTGACATGTAGTGGAGCATGTACATGAAAGGCTGAAGACGGGTAGAGGAGGACACCAAGTTGCAACAAAGTAATGTTTTGGTGTATTAAGGGTTCTGGAGTTCACCAAGAAAATGTTTCTGAGGGATCCTTTGCCACCCCGTCTATGTCTGGGCCTTCATCTGGATTTACTGACGCAGGTTCTCTAGAGAATCAGCAGCAGGCTGCTGGGAGCTCAGTGGCTTCCCAAAATTTAATGAGCTCCAGAAACAAATGTTACAGTGTAAGCAGTCAAATTTTTTTTTATGCAAAAGCATTTATTAGTTATCGAAGGAATGACCAAAGATATAAACATATCCCAGATATAAAACCCTATAAGACATAGTTGGTCCAGAGGAAGGCAAAAAAACCCTGGTACAATTTGCTTTAACAGGGGAAAAAAAATTCCTTCCTGATTCCATGAGGCAATCAGATGTTCCCTGGATCAACAGTCACTGTTATCTTTACTTTAAAGCATTAATAGCATGTTGTTAGCCCCCAAGTGCATAATTTTACATTTATCTATATTAAATGTCATTTGTCACTTGGCTGCCCAATCAAACAGTACATTCAGGTCAGTGTTGGTGTCATCTGCAAACACAGAAATGGTACTTTTAATCCCAAACTCTATACATTTATGAAGATGTTATACAGTAAAGGTCCCAACACTGAGCCCTGGTGTACACCATTAATAACCTTAGACCATTCAGAGTATGAATCAATTATTACAACTCTCTGGATGCGGTCTTTAAGCCAGTTCTCTATCCATTTACAGATTGACTTTTCTAAACCTATTGACCCTAACTTGCATATTAACCATCTGTGGGGTACGGTGTCAAATGCTTTAGCAAAGTCCAAGTACACTATATCCACTGATATTCCACTGTCTACCTGTTTACTTACTTCCTCCCAAAAAGAGAGTAAATTTGTTTGACAACTTCCGTGTTTCTTGAAGCCATGCTGACTATGACTTATAATAATATTTTCTAGCAGAAACTCCTCTATGTGGTTCTTTATCCAATTCTCTAGGACCTTTTCAACTATGGACTTAAACTAACCGGTCTGTAGTTACCTGGTAATGACTGTGCTCCCTTTTTAAAGATAGGAACTACATTGGCCTTACGCCAATCCATTGATACCTTGTCAGTGACTAAAGAGTCTCTAAAAATGAGAAATAATGGCTTTGAAATAACTGAGCTCAGCTCTTTCAGGACACGTGGATGTAATCCATCAGGTCCTGGTGCTTTGTCAACCCACTCGTCATATGGACCTTTCAGTGTGTAGTTACACAATCCCGCAACACAAACTGTATACTCAAAACTTAGTCTTCCCCATAGACATTACACAGTTTGCTATCTCAGTCTGGAGATTCAGACTCGAATAGAGCGAAGTTCAATTCTGCCCTCTCCTTTTTGCAGAAGTAAAGCTTTGCTTTATACTTCCCATTGTGTAGCTCGGAATTGTGTTTATGTATGTGTTAGGACACACATTGGTCTTTCTCTTGTATCATGCCCACAGCACACACAAAAAAAGTGTAAATCAGCTCCCAAGGTAATAAGTGCAACCCCTCACAGTGACCTGTGTTCGTTCTGCTTTAAGGGACAAGCATCAACTTGATGCTAGTGTTCATGTGATAAAGACTCAAGGTGTGTGCAAACCCCTACCTGTGACCTGTCCCCAGCATATAAGAATTGACCCCTTGCTCAGGTGTGTTAATCCATCAGGACCCTTTCATCTGTATATATGTGATATGCCCTCAACTCCAGTCTTCCACCTATGTATATTGTCTCCCCACAGTTCAGTCTACAGGGATGTATAATAACCTCTGCCTGCTGTCACAACCTCTGTAATTCTCTTTTGTACATACTGACTGTCATACCTTTTACTCTTCTGTTCTGCGCATACCATGACTGTCATATCTTCTGCACTCCTCTCCTGCACATAATTGATCACTGTCATACCCTACACATTCCTCTCCTGCACAGATTTTCCGCTCTATACCCTGCACACTTCTCATGTTGCTCACTGTCATACACTGCACACTCCTTTCCAACACATATTGTTCACAGTCATGCCCTACACACTCCTCCTCTGCACATATTGCCTGCTGGTTTACCCTACACATTCTTCTGCTGAATATATTGCCCCCGTCATACCCAAAACACTCCTCTCCAGCACATATTTCCATTGTCATACCGTACACCTCATTGTTAAACCCTACACAGTGCTCTCCTGCACAAATTGCCCACTGTCATCCCCTACACACTCCTTTCCAACACATATTGTTCACAGTCATGCCCTACACACTCCTCCTCTGCACATATTGCCGGCTGTTATACCCTACACACTCTTCTGTTGAATATATTGCCCCCGTCATACCCAAAACACTCCTCTCCAGCACATATTGCCATTGTCATACCCTACACCTTTTCTCCCACACACTTTGCCCACTGTCGTACCCTACACACTCCTCTCCTGCACATAATGCTCCTTGTCATACCCTACACACTCCTCTCCTGCACATAATGCCCCTTGTCATACCCTACACACTCCTCTCCTGCACATATTGCCTGCTGTAATACCATAAACACTCCTCTCCTGCCTTTATTGTCATACCCTACACCTCCTCTCCCACACACTTTGCCCAGTCACACCACACTATTTCAGCATTGGCTGTAATATCCTATACCTTTTCCATTCTGGAGCAGACATATTTTCCAAGTATATTTTTGCTGACATGTTCATATACATGTCAACCAATAAAAAAAAAACAGTTTTCCTGTTAGATTCCACTCTGACCATTACATTAAAAGAGGAGCTCCGTTACAAAGATAGTACATCTCTGCATTACACACTTTACCAAAGACAGTCTGATCTGTTTCAGTGACAACCCCTCAGTAATGATTACTTAGTGGCCAACTTGCACCACCAAGCACCACCCATACCTAAACTATCACTTTGATTGGATCCAAATAATAAGAACATTTACTATAAAAAAACTTCACAACTTTTAGCTTTATTTCACTTTTTTATTTTAGATCATGACAAATAAATAAAGACATCCTATTAAAATGTATAAATATATAAATATAATAAAAATAATGTAAAAAATCAGTTATCATATCATTTGCAACGTACATTGCTACACAAGTGACCAGACTTGATCAGTGCTACTGTTCGGCACTTCAGCCAACTAGGAACAAATCACATTATTGTGGGCAGGAGACACTAGTGATAAAATAAAAATATGCTTTCAAGCAACCTAACCGTAGTGCTGAGTGTCGGGATTTATTTTAAAGTGCACGTCATTATGCTTTTTTTTTCTGTCTGTGTCCCTGTTGGGGAATTTTCTCTCTCTATTTGTACTTGACCATTGTCACCATTTGCCCGTGTCTCTGGGAAAGAAAGCAATGGGATGTTACAATATTTTCAAACGTTAACGAAATATTGGGGGAACATCCTACTGGGATTCATGTTCCAGTGATATTTGTTTTCCATTTCTTTGTTTTTCCCCATCAGGAAAAAAAAGTAAAAACAATAGACGTGTTGAACTATTTCTTAACTATTCAAAAAAGCTTTGAGATTAGATAAAGCAAACTCTTTGCAAGAGTTTACTGATTTTGTTTTAGAGTTGGAGCATTTTTTTTTTTGGGGGGGGGGGTTATGTTGGATGGTTCCCTTTTCTTTTTTATAAGGAAATTGTATAAACCTGGCACCCTAGCAGAGTCCATTAAGAAATCTGTTGTCCCGTCTTATTGCTCCTGGACCATGGGCCGAACGCAGGTGCACCCAACAGTGACCATTTTCTTTTCCAGTTTGAAGGTGGGGACACAACCATTCATCTCCCGGTGAATGACCAACATCTCCTGTCTGATGGGAACTGAGTTCAGGTTGATGTTCACGTTACCCTCAGCATCCAAACACCCGGTATGGAGACACTTGGCCTCGGCAATCATGGAGGGGAATCGGTTGTTGTTTACATCATAGCTGTTGGCAAGAAAAAACAAATGTAGGTTAGTATGGGGTGACCTCACACAACAACTAGTCAGAAAATAAACTTCTAATAGTATCTGGGTACACTGCAACTGGGCGGAATTCACAAACTGAATTGGCATTACTGAACCTAGAACACTGAGATCACCAATGCTGACCATTCCTTCAATCTACAGTCTTCTGTAGATCAAAAAAGTTTCATACTATAAAGATTTTTGAAGTTCTCTCTGTTGTGCAAATCAAATTAGGCCAAGAGAGGTTGTGACTTGTTGAATGACGTTCTTGAAAGGCACTATGTAATGGCTGCAGGCTACCCGCGCATGCATAATGTTACCTGCACATGTGAAGCGCAGTATAAACAACAAAACACTGCACAGGATTTAACCGTGTGGGCTGAAACCGAAAATAGCTTTAAGAAAGAAACAACTGACAGCTATTTCTTATATATTAGGCTTTTCGAGCTCTAAAGTGGGCTGATGCATGATTTCTATGTGAAGGAAGGAAAAGGACCACCTTTGTTAACATTTATTAAATATTTACTTAATGGATCCTAGTGTACATGTTATGTTATATAGACAATAAAGAAATAATATATATATACTAAAGAACACTGCCTTTTTCATTGATTATATCAAATGTACATTCCCCTTTTACATTCAAGCTTCATTTATTGACTTACATCATACAATGAATTCATTTTAATTTGCTTATAACCATAGGATACACCCATCTACTGTAATTGTCAGTTCTTGTCACCCAGCAGTTAGTCAGTAGGTTTACCAAGACAAGGCAATTTGCATATTACTATATTCACACATTCACATTCATTCATACATTTCTTACAACATTGTACATTATATTTTATTACAATACACCACAGTCTTATAAATTAGCAAACTACTACAAAATTGCTTTAAAACTAATACTCTCATTTGGTTGTCTGTAAAGTAAATATCTAGTATGTTTCTCATTGAATTAATGCTTTATCTACAAAATTTCTTTTTGTATGATCTAGCATAAAAAGAAATGAATGATGTATCAAAATCATGTTCCAGGCCCACATGTCTGCTAACTGAAGTAGTTATTGGTCCTTTTTCTTTTAGATTTACATAATCATATATTCTATTTCTCCAAGGTCTTTTTTTCTTACCTACATAGAAGTGGTCACATTTACAGGTAAGTATATGACGGCAGAGGTTTTACAATTACCAAAGTGTTTGGATAGTGGTTTTGACCATTTGGAAGTCTTTTTACTTTTGCTTGATCCACCCATCTACATTGCTTGCATTGTCCACAGCAAAAAGTACCTCTAAGAATTTTGCTCATCATCGGTTGTGTTGAAAGATGGCTATGTACTAGCTTATCTCTAAAGGATTTTGCACGTCTTAAAGTTATAATAAATATAATATTTATTATATTCTTAGAAATAGTAGGATGTTCAGTAAGCTGAAACCAATATTTTGGGAGGATGTTTCTTAAAATGGTAAGTTTTTTAGTAAATGTAGTAATTGGTATTGTTTGTGACTGTATGTTTCTATATTTTGCAGTAGAAAACAATAGGCTGTTTCTTTCTTTGGCATTTGCTCAACGATAAGATTTTGTGTTCTCTTACCATATCTTTCTTTTAATCTTTGTTGTAATTTTTGGGCTTCAATTTCAACGTCATTTAATTGAACAAATTTGCCTAAGTCTTAAGTACTGGCTATAAGGGATGCTATGTACTAATGAACGTGGATGAAAAGTTTCTAAATTATTACATTTATTTACCAACCAGTAACAGTACCAATAAGAAACATGACTGTCAGCAAGTAGTGTTTTCAGCTTCCATGTATCTTTCATCACATTTCCTTTAAAGAAGATGGCTTGCTCAGATATCTCTCTATGAAAACTTATTCTGATACCTACCCCTCTGTGGAGCCATATTCATCTACCCATTGGATAGCTGTGGAAACATCTATCTATCCAAAGTGCTGACGTCAGACAATGCTTCCTTTACTTGACCAATAGATCAATGTGGTATGCATAGGACTGAATCTTCTAAAATGTCCTACAAGAAACCTCAAAAATCCCATACAAGGCATTGGTCTTTATGTTTTACACCTTCCCAAAGTAATGTGTTCATTTAGGGAAGTTGGAGAACTGACCATGTAATAAAAACCTATCACAAAATTAAATGTATGATAAATATATCAAAAATAAGATAATTGTATTTACTTAAAAAAGCAGGTATAATAGTTCTAATTTGTGATTTTTAACCATGTATTAGGCTGTTTGCCCAAGGTCTTTGGTCATAGATGTTGAAGTTGGGGATATCTTTGCTTTCATAAAAATGCTAATTATTGCTTAATATTTACCTTACAAATACTGTGTGCAATCGTGTACAAGAGATATTACGTATTTTTTGAAAAAATTTACAAGTGCACAACCTGCCTAATTGTTATGTGTGACCCCCCAATAGTTGTTTCTTTTTAAAAGATGAAAGCAGGGATGGGTTACCTGTACTCCCATGGAGAGATGGAGCGTTTCCTGACATCACCGCTCATAGACGAAGCTTCCTGTCCACTAAGGTTCAGATTAACTTTCACTGATGAGGGGAACCCGGTGGTTGGTGGACACCTTGCTTTTCTCGGGTGATGCAGATCCAAAGCTGCTATGGGGACCAACAGGGAATCTCCCAGGAGCAAAACCAGTACAGCAAGCTGGATCTGATAGAATAACATGAGAACTATTTATTAATGAATAATTGAAAATGAAATTAAATTGATTTATTGTTGAGATTGTCCCTTTACAAAATAGCTTAGAAACTCTTAATCAATTATGTATGGAAATTCCTGCTTTTTCCCCTTACAGATGATTGGGTATTTTATGTGAACACAGGTTCCCCTTATTCATTTACCTTCACCTTGCTAAATAAGAAGATCAAATTAATCTTTTGCTTTGCTAAGTGAACAACATCAATTCTTTAAGATAGAAGTTTAGGATAATGATATTTTATAGAAGGTTTATTATTTAATAAGTTCAATAATAGCCTATTTTATTGTTACATTACATAAATCTAGATTTCCATCCAGAAACAATTTACAATTTTCTTTACAATCTGCCATACACTTTCTTATATTATTTCCCTAATTCCAGAAAGTTGCATTAAATATCAGTCAAAACCAACACATGGCAATATGCCAAGTCCTACTTAATTTCTGCTCATTCAGTCACCTTAATCCAGGAGAAAATAGGAGCAGCATTTGGTAACTTGTGATGGAATGTGCAGTTCCGTAAATTCATTCCTGAGGGTTTTTAAAAAAAAAATTGGAGCAAAATTGCCAATTATGTGGGCTCATGAATGGAGAAACTATTTATACTTCCCAATGCTAGACAGATAGGCATCAATATTTTATGTCTTTGCTAATGTTTTCTAAATATGTCTCTTTCATTATTTATTATTCTAAATTGTTCAATAATCAAATCTGTTAACAAAAATCAGTGGAAAGAAAATTGATTGATGCTGCTCAGAAGACATTTAAATTACCATTCATTCATATTTGTTTTGGATCAGTAATGAAGTATAATAATTTTGAGAGGTTGATTGACCAGATTGGCAGCGTAATAGAATAAATTTGCTTTTTTGCTTTTCAAAAAACAATATATATATTAGTTCTGTGTGTTAACAAAATCAATCAATCAATTCCCTTTATTATCATTTTTATTAAAATATGCAATATGTGCAATATAATGATTTTGTGTATATGAACCCTTTCAACATATTTAATAAACATAAATTATTGAAGATATATTCACCTATGTAGCCATTGCACATTTTAAAAAAATGCCTATGCTAGTTAAATGTTGACAATCCAGAAACTTTGCAGTTGCAAGAGTTAGTACAGATGATACAGAAGAATACATTTGCAAAATTATTTTTCTAACTTTTTGAGTCAAATAAGATAAAGAAAAAGACAGGTTCCTCCATAACCTGGAGCAGAATAAAGACCAATAAGTAATAAAAAAAGAAAGAAAATAAATAAAGAAAAAGGTTACTAAGTCATCCTCACCATGGTGGTTTTTGTGTTGTCCATAGTTCTGCTCTGGTGTCTCTGTAGCAGGTAGATGCTTTGAGTTGTAGGTAGATGATCTGAGTTGTCCAGCAGGTAGGGACCCCATCATTATATACCCAGTTCTGTGCCGGGCTTTCCACTGTTTTTGGCACTGTGGTTTCCTCTATGACATCCATGTGCCCGGCACATTGTCACTTTTGTTGAGTCACAGGAAAATCTGATAGATAAATCATACAGACAGCAGCCAGGCTTCCTGGAGTGGAATGTAGGGCTGGTAACTCATTAACCAAATCAGTTATTCAATTCAATCAGCCAGACCGGTTTGTAAAATTGCATTGTGGTTTTTCATTCATAAACTCTTTATGTGTGTCATCGGTTTAGTCTGAGCTGAAATTGTCATGTCGGCATATTTTTAAGTGGTATGGAACAAGTCAAACAATACAATTGGAAAAAATATATTGATAAGAGCAATTGTAAAGTGTTTCAATGTAAAATCTAACCCTGCTCTTGAATTACGTATATTAATGAAAAACACATCAAAAACATATTTTTGTTTTAATTTGGAAAGAGAAGTGAAGGATTGTTACTTCTGTAATGTTTTTATTATTTTCTGTTTCCTCACTGCCAAATAGCCTTTCTCTTTGGCATGTCAATGGGCCTTTGTTCATACAAGAATTGCTTTCCCCTCCTATATGGGTCATATGGACATAGAAAAGCAGATCACATGCAGGTCAGAAGAATTCAAATGGAGGTTTTAACCTCAAACGCACTAACAAAAAATTCTGAGGGATCCTATAGGCATCTCAAGCTGATATCAAAAGTTCATTGCATTTTCCTTTTCATACAGTGTGCCCTTTGGTGACAACTATCACAAAATCCAAAATGTAGTCAATGGGGAAGAAGCTTTCCCCAATGGGGATATAATGTGAAGTAGTAAGGCTTCAATCATCCTGTGCTGGTAGCACACTGGAGAGTCGGACTGCTGCTCTCACTCGCAACCTAGCAGCAAGAGGCTACATTGGTTTAATATGCCCCTTGAACATTGAATACAATCAGCAGTGCTCATGCTAATCAGAGTAATGCTGTTATTTTTAGCAATGTGTTGGACTGCTGTAGACCCAGGCCAGTGTGCCCGCTACAGATGTAAAATTACCAGCAACGTATTTCTAAACCTGACTGTTTAAGCTATGCTAAATAATTTGTATTTTTTTCCATTCAAACCTTTATACATCCTAAGCTAGGTAGAGGACACCACTTTTAGTCATGGGAAGCAGTAGTGTCCCTTTTCCGTAACCTGGCCTGGTGACTGGCCAGCAGCAAACTGATGAAGTCAGTTTCTCCTTTTCTTTCCTAGTCCAGGTTCCTTGGCTTGAACACCTTTATCAGCATTTTTCCCCATAACAATAATACATTTTATACCATGGTAAATGCATCTTGAGGAGGGGTAAGAACATGACAAAGTGAACAGAAGCCACCAAATGTCAAGCTGGGTGCATATTATGCCAAGCCAATGTAGAAAGTCACACAACAAAAGCTGTTTAGAATGATATTTTGGATACTTCATAACTTTAAGAAATACCACAGCATGTCTGTGTTTCCAAGCTTTTGTGTACCAGACGCTTATATGATTTTCTTTCAGCAACTGACCCCCCCCGTCTCACCCATGTAATTAGGAATGGGTGTTTGTGTTGAGCCGAGTTATGCCATGTTTAAAAGTCTAGAGTTGTAACTTAATTCTCCTTGTTTAGTCTAGATGACAACCAGATGTGAATAAATTGGGGGAAGGGGCGTCTTACAACTACACATAACAAAATGTAACTCTAACGTAACACTCAGTCTTTTGAATCACATAACAATGTAATGTTCCTTCTCATATCCATGCCCTAATCAGGAAATGTTACAGTAGAAATAAAGCATTTATAAATTACATATGTTTTAATATTTTTGCTTTGTCTAGCTGGTCCATCTACAGCTTGATCAATGACTGCCATATGAAAAGTTTAAGATGTCTCATGCCTTTTAAGACTTGGACAACCACAATTATGTAGACTGATCACTTTTGGTACACTAATTCATACAGAATCCCTATAGAAATTAAAATTAGTATCATTAGTAAAATAAAATATATTCTGGGAACTGGACATGGTTGTGGGATGCTAGGGCCAATGATTTTTATTCATGTTCATACACTGTGACCAGTCGAAATTCACTGCAACTCCCTATTATTCATAGAAATGGTTCTGGGTATGGTGTGACATGTCTTATGACAGGGAGGTCTCACGACTGTAGTCCCCATATAAGCCTTTAATGATCTTAGGCCAAGAAGGTCCCATATATATGAAACTAACCCTTTGGCTTTTCTTAAAAAGAACCCAAATAATATGCACCGTATATGTGGGATTGTAGACAGCTGACCATCACATTTTCATTAGCTTGTTAGACAACTCATTCTAAAATAATGGGTTGTTGTGGAATTAGTCCACGTGAATTTGTGCCTATTCTACCAAATGAGAATTTAGGAGGTTGAGCTAAGAAGGCTGGCTCTCAAACAACTTTCACATTCATCTCAATAAAGTTGTGGTCAGGGCTTTGTGAAGGCCAAATAAATTCCTTCAACCCAAACTCATCAAACCAAGCTCTTCCTAACCTGAGGTTAACCACCAAGGTGACCTCAAGGGTACAAATGTCTGAAATGTCCCATTGTAGCATTTACAGTACCCTTCACTGGAAACACTATATCCATTTAGAAGGATGCCTATATAGCATAGGTGTGATGGCCAATTGCCCACAAATATTCAGCTGCGTAATGAAGCCTTTTTGCACCTTTTAACATGGGGTAACCTTTTAAATACTTTAAAATCTTAGGGAACCCCTGCTATATTTATTATATCCTCAACTCACAGTGCATTAGCATTGTAGTCAGTGGGTACAATTAGCATAAGTCTTAACATTCCTGGCCATTGTGAAAAATGTCTCCCTTACAAATAACCAAAAAGATTATTGGTGCCTGTGGTAAATTACCTGAGAGGCCCAAATTGCCCATGGCTCAAGGAATTTCAAGTAAACTCTGGAAAAACCCCAAGAGTCCATAGAAACCTGGTTGAGAAACACTGGTGTAGAGAGATAAAGATTGTATAGCTCAGGCTGTACAATGTTTATCGCTTCTCTGGTATGTGGACATAGATAATGATAACAATGTTTGTTGACATGTTCCAAGATGAGGGTAGGCATGATCATCATCCTACATGATATTATTTTGTGTCAGAGAAGACATTGGATAGGAGAAATTTAGATAATCGTGATTTGTCTATAAGATAGGAGAACCAACAAGTACTTTGAATGTGAACTTGTTCATTAGTGCTGTGTATACTCTTGCTTTAGCAGTTTATTGATCTTTAGCTATTGAAGCCATTATTTATCACAGATTTTATTGGGTTCACCGATTGTCAAACCAGAAAAAATAAATAAATACAATTAATGCAACTCAGCAGAGTGCAATACTTTGAAAGAAAGTGGGTCATGGTTTGGCATTTGCTTTACACTTTAACAATCACAAATAGATTCTGTTTAAATTTTTCCGTGAAGTTACGTGTACAAATACAGAACAGTCAAAAAGATTGTTTTTATTGCAGTTTATTTACTGGAAAGTTCAATTGCGGAAGCCTCCATGAGTAAAAAGCACAAGTGTAAGACCTTCATTCGAGATCAATGGTGATAGAAAAACGTGTGACCTCAAAATTCTAATAATAGAAGGTTATTGGTTCGGGAAATGCTATTTATAGTCATCTTATGACATGAGCAGGAGTGGAGTATGTAAATATCAGTGATGATGTTGTGTAGGTTGACAGATGTTTCAGATACGTAATACTTATCATTTACAAATCACTCCCATTTAAGTTGAAGAGTTAAATTTGTGCAGACATGTACTGATATCAAAGGTATTCTTTGTTTCTCACATTTCAAGAATCTCCATGTTCTCCTATCAAAATGGAGCACTATAGGCTGGTAGCATAGAAAGAATTTGGTTTAAAATAAGGTGGCGTTGAAATTAGTTTATATTAAAATAATCACTTTTAAAAGGTAAAGGCTAACAATAAAGCTCTCTTGTTTGACCCGTATGCATCCAGTTTGAACCAGTTATGTGTAATATACCATTTATAGTATATATTTTTGATACATGCAAAAAAAAACTAGAAATCTTCCAAGTGGTGGGTAGAAAATCTCAACTGGAGTTGACTCCGGCTGGGATCGGAGCTATTTTAACCTCATGGGTCTAGTAGAGTCTATCAAAGTATGATGGTATTTGGTACAAGACAGGATAGCCAGATATCACTCTGTTTCTTCTCTACGTTGCTTCTATGCTTTCAGACAAAGAGGAACAATGAAGCTTTTCTGGTGATCCTGCCCAATTGCACAGAGTTTTTGGAACAAAGTTATTTAGCTTCTCTCATCCTCCAAGTATTACCAATCATGTCTTCAGAATATGCACTTTATAGCAAATTGGATATCCTTTTACCATCAAATGCTTAGCCTGCTTTATCCTATTAGCTGAACAGATAACCCTAGCTTAAGACTGGAAATCTCCCTGTCACACCTACCTCTTCCTCACTAAAGCCCAGGTGCCTCTCTCCTGCGCATATGGGCAGTTCTGACTCTGGACATGCCTGCTTTTCCAAGTTTTATCAGTTCCGCCTATCCCACTGGCTAATCAGGAAATGGCCTTTTAATCATCCCTGGCTATTTAGCTAGCTCAGATACAACTCTCGCCGTTCATGCAACATGTGTCCACTAGTGCCGAGTCTTTCCTAATAATTCTTCTGCTTAGTGATTTGGTACCATGTATCTTCCTGCCCACCTTGGTGTGCCAAAGAACCGCAACCTTGCAGTAACCAGCAGCACATCATCTTCACCACTAGAGGCTCTGAAAAAGACCTGGTTACTACTTAGATTCTGCACCTTGGCTCTGTTTAGGGCTCACACCATTTCTGTGCAAGCTGTAGTGCCCCCTAGTGGCCTTGTCTACTCAAGCATGATAATCCCACCGTTCTTCTCGATTCCATTCTCACCAAGCTAATTGGATCATGGTCAATGATAGGCTACCTTGTATCCTTAAAAACACTCTACATATGTTTGAAATATGTTTTTTTTTGCTGTATGATGGTCCTTTACTAATAGTTTATTGTGGTTCCTTCCCCTGTTATACATTTCCCTTCTCTACCCTCCCTTCTTCTGTTCCTTTCTCATAAAAGTTTTGTTTTTCCTCAGGTGGAGAGGCACCTGTGCCTATGTCTTGTTATATTGGTGAATTTTATGAGTATAGTACTCTCCCCCCATGGTAATACATTGTCTTTTGTGTTTTGTTCCTATTAACTCTTTTCTTAAAAACTCTTTTATAAGAGTTTCTTATAAACTCTTCCTATTACAGATTCTGTTCTTATACAAATGTTTCTCTAAAAATACTAAAAAAATTTGAAATATATTCTGACTTTGAATCAGAACCCAGAATTTGAGCAATTCAAATTCCAATTCAACATTACTATACCTGTCATTGACACGTATAATAGGCCATGGGATGTTGACAGTCGTCAGATAAGCTGAGGCCTTCTATACTTGTCATTGATGACAGTTCAGCCAATCTGGCCGCCAGATGACAATTGTCATCAATATACCATGATAGATGTAGTAGGGTGTAGCGGGGTGGATTGTTGTAATCGTCTAGTGGCTGGAATGGTTTAGTTGTACTATACCTGTCATTGATATGTAGAGTACGGCTCATTAAAAAAATACACAAATAGAACTCCAAGTTCCAAATCTGATTGGATTCTTTGACCAATCTGACAAGACTCAATCTGATTCTGGATTTATTGTTCTGAGCACCTCTACTAATAACTCTCAGGTTTTACTGACTGCAGTGTATAGTATTACATTGTTGCTTTTAGATCACTATAAAATCCTGCTATATCAAACATTTGTTCTATTTTTGTATTTCATGTGCCTGTTTGTTAATGCTTTCTCCAACATTACAGTAAAGCCAATATGTCCAGCAAGAGTGGTGCCTACAGGGTTTCGGTTATACCATATAAAACTGACAAGGGATACTTACAATAGTCGTGCATTTGAAGCCTTTTTTCAAAACAATTTTTTTAAATAGCAACTTACAAATGCTAGCTGGAGTTGGACTTTAATTTATTTGCAAGTTACAGAATGAACATTGGTATATATGCAAATCTGGATTCATGCCAAGTAGGGTCCAGCAACATTAAAGTTTGCAGTGACAGACTATAAGTTTTGTATTCATGTGACCTTGTGCTGGAAAGAAAAGCAAAAATGTAAGTCTGTATACAAAAACCCAATGTGAAGCAGAAGCCACAAAGTATTTCTATTTTCCCATCTTTCTGTTGAGGTCAATCTCAATGCCTGGCTATTTTGGTCCCATGATTTTTGCTATAGAAGGGAATCATCTCAGGTCTCATCTTCTTTTCCGAAACTGTCCATTGGTTTCTGTATTTCCAGATGATTTTAAGTGGAACTGTTTTTATAATATTGGAGGAAATTAGTTGACACATATGTATTTCCTCACATGCAACTGGAATTTCATATATTATTACAGGTGATGAGAGTCTGTATTGTGTTAACTTTCTTTACACCATATTGTATGAAAGTACACTGACTGAGAGAGGAAATTCCTCTTTCTTCTTGTCTTCCTCCTCTTAGACAATGGCCTTTGGCTGTATTCTGTATCAATTGCAGAATTTTTTCAAGAGTTGCAAAAGGTTCTCAGATAGTGAAATCAAAACATAATAATGTGTGTACTGCTGAGACTATGATTGTTAATAATAATGATTTTGATCAAATTGTAAAGCATAAAGCATGATGTCACAGATATGCTACAGACTGCTCTGTTCCAACACTAAAGGTAGAGGTATTGGCCAGAATCACCCACTGGCACCCATATGGTCAGCCCCCAAACAATCCATCAAAAACCTTAATTTTAAGCCATTCTTTGTCTAAGCACCCATTGCATGCGTGCTTTTCAGAGTTCTTATCTGATCCGAGTTCTTATGTGACCCTCAAATTCTTATGTGATCCCAAAGGTTCCTTTGTTTCAGCCAGTTCCTGTTGGATAACAGATTTTTAGTGCTCTTTGTGCCTCAAAGACCCCAAGGACTCCTGTGCACCCTTCATTTTGCATGCTCCAATCCCTCTGAACTTTCATACTTCTGGTCACTGGCTCCAAACTGTTTCTGTCCATGGTCCTGGTTTGACCATGGTTTCAATATTACTTGTCGTCTTAGTACAATGTTTCTATTAGCTGTAGCTATTTGTGTGACCAAACCTGGGAATTGTAAATGTCCAGAGGTTCTTAAGACTCTGATCTGGGAAACACATAATTAAAAATATTTTTTAACAAGGGCTGAGCATGTTTCAGATGCTTGCTTTGCCACTAGTAAGACTAGTAATCTCTGTGCCTCTGAATCATAGGCAGATGTAAAAAGGAGGAGGTAAGGATTTGTATGTAATGGCCTCTGCTCCCTCTTTGTAATGGACGAGAGATGAGTAGGGTGGGAGATCTTTTTGGGGAAAGGTGAGACAGTGGTGAGTTCCATGCAGTCCTCCCATGTACCATATGGAATCAATTTTTCCTATTCCCTACAGGTCACGGATATCTGTCTGCTATTATAAATATGTATATTTTGTGAATATTAGCACATTATTGGTAATATACTGTTGCTGGTACTATTTTCGTATATCATTATTATCTGCATGTTGTTGCCACTATTCTCATATCATTAATATCTGTTTTAGATACCTACAAGGGGGTGCTGAGAAGTCCTTGGCTTTGCCCAGAAAGAAGAAAGCCAGAGTTATGAAATAACACATTTATTCCACTTATTCCCCCCTGAGACTGATGTACTTGGTACAACGTAGTTGCAGCTATTCAGAACCGTTCAAATAAAAGTCCTTCGGTTGGACTGCAAACCAGCTCTCAGCAGCATCTTTGAGGTCAGAAATGTCCTCAAAACTTTGCCCCTTCAGGTGTTTCTTCAAATTTTTCAAACAGATAATAGTCTGAAGGGGCCAGGTCAGGTGAGTAGGAGGGGGGTGGACCAATTGGAAACCCAGGGTCAATTTCAAGTTCAATTTGGCAGCCACAGTGTTGAATGTGTGCGCAGGTGCATTGTCCTACAAAAAAGCATCACTTTGTCAACTTTCCACGATGTTTCGTCTTAATTGACTCGTTCCGCTGGTCCAGAAGGTCAGCATAATACTGTCCAGTGATACTAGAGCCTTGAGGTAGGTAGTCCACCAACAGGACACTGTCTTTGTCCCAGAAAACAGACACCATGACTTTTTTGGCTGATTTCTGGGTCCAGAACTTCTTCGGCCTCCGGGACCCACTGTGGTGCCATTTCTTTGTCAGTTCCTTGGTTTCAGGATCATAGATGTGCAGCCAGGTTTTATTTATTTTGCCACCCCCCCAATGGACAACCTCAGACTCAGCACTCTTCAAAAGTTCAAATGTATATGAGCCATAGGTAGGTGGCATTAGCATCCAGAAAACCTTACTGCCCCAGCAAAGGTAATATGATGAAAAGTATAAAAGGCACTGAAAGGATTTGGTTGGATTTATGTGACTGTGATTGCAGGTTTTATGCCTCAATAAAGCAATTCCTTTATTTTCCCAATTCACCATATAAGCCCTTTCAAGGCTGCCTTGCCTCCTGCTATGTGGTTATTTATATATGATAAAAACATTAACATTTTTCTTTTATAAAAATGAATATTGATTATTTTAAATGTGTTTGATTATAGGTCTCTTCTGGTAGTGCAATGGATTAGTGAAAGAGAAACTCATGTTATGACTTATACATTAGGTTACATCAGGTCACTATGCAAAATTCCTAAAAGGAAAAATGTGTCAGCAAACAGTGAGCAACGGCTGGAAGAACAGACTGGAGACTTGTCTGTACATGAGCTTTGTATTTTAAGATATCCTGTACTTGGCACTAGAGATAATTATGTAGAATTTGCAGTTTCTGAGCTGAAACTCGTAACTGAGAAATGATGGAATTCCAAGTTTCACTTTGGGTCCAACGCGTACATTGTAAAGCACCTGCTCCCTGTATACATGTGTTTTATTTTCTTTTTTTTTTTTTTTTTTTTTTTTTTGGCATTTCAGTTTAAATGCATAAATAGCTTTATTGTCCTTTATATAAATGAGGATAGAGATACAGTATTTATATCCAGAGTATAAAGCACAAAAATATAAATGATATATGTTCCTTTAACTGGAGTTTTATAGTCAAGTCTGTGGGCTTTCATTATATGATGCTGTTTTCTGCAACCATCTATTTTGGTATATGAGCCGTAAGCACTCACAACAATTTGCATTGTTCACCACGGTTGTTTGTGATGGTTTGTGTAAAAAGCTGAAATGTGTACTGGTGTTCCCCAATATTACCCAATATTACTAATTTATCAAGCTTTGAATCTTAAAATCCCTGAAACATTTCCTGGTAAAAATAATTTATTGCCATTGAAACACATGAACCAGCAGAGAATGTTTCAGTGAATGTCAAAATAATTGACTTTAGTAATTGTTTCCTGGCCCCTTCTTTAATACCATTATACACAAGTAAATAAAAAATCCATTTCAAATTTTTATTAAAATACTCATGCACCTTGAGGCATATAACCAATAAATACATTAAATTAATGAATCAAAACTACATATATAAATATATAATAGAATAAAATAGAATAGTAACAAAACTGAGAACAGTGCAATAAAAAATTGCTACGTAACGGGTGCACCTTTATCAGTGCTACTTTGTATCTCCCCAGTAAGTCCAGGGATGGACACGCCATGGAATGTCCAGTAGTTACGATTGCTTTCTGGTGGAGGGTTGGGTGCAGGTACAGCCAACAGTGACCATCTTCTTCTCCAGTTTGAAGGTGGGGAGGCAACCTTTCATCTCGCTATGAAGGACGAAGATCTCTTGTTTGATAGGGACTGAGTTCAGGCTCAGGTCCACATTGCCGTTTGCAGCCACACATCCATCATGGCGACACTTGGCTTCAGCAATGACAGATGGAATCCTGTTGTAGTTGATGTCATGGCTGTAGAAAAAAAGAAAAGTATGTTTTATTGCAACCGTATACAAGAACAACATCTTTTATATTGTCCGTGGTCGAGCAGTAGAATAAGTGATAGAGGATACTGAACCTACGGAGGCATATGCCTTGCCCAGGGATTCTACCGTCTATGGAGAATGTAGGAATAGGCCAGGGTGATGTTCATAGTCTATCCTCATCCTCAAGATTGATCCAGGTGTTTTCAATGGCGGTGAATGATTCTCCACCAGAAAATGTTTGGCGAATAATCAGACTCCCTGCTTTATAAACAATCATTGGACTTGCCAGCTGTAGCTATCAGTACCAACAAAAAACATTTGGAGTGGTTGGGGTTCCAAAAGAGGGACATGAATGTATTCTACATTGCCTTTCAACATGACTAAATAACTGTACCGGTTGCACGTTCTGTACCAATAAAGATTTATCTTTTGTACCATTAAATTGTAGATAAACCCTATCAATAAACTTTTTTTAATTTGCTCTTTTTGGTCTAATAAATATAAAATTAAACAGGTTTGTTCTCAGCTATCTCTGAGGACTTTAGAACCCATCCCTGCTATGGTACAGAAAGGGAGGGAGTCAACAGGTCATAATAAATTTAAAAAACCTGTAAAAAGTAATGCAACCACCACATCTATGGCAAATGCAATATATGAGCTTTTTGTGTTCTTCTCTTGCCTCTCCCTCTTCAATTCTTAGATGACTGGGTATTGCATATGGCTAAAACTAAGTTATATCCAGGTACATACCTTTCTTTTTACAAACATTTGCACTTTAAAAAATGTATTTTACAATAGATATTCTATATCTGCTGGGAGTTCGGCTTTAAGTACAGGTCCTCACTAACAAGACAATGACAAGCAGAAGGGATTATAAGTGGAGCTTTTCTCTTACCTGTAATCCCATGGAGAAATGGACCTTCTTCTCACATCACCCACTTGTAAAGGAGATTGTCCACTGATGTTCAGACTGACTTTGATTGAAGATGGGAATGGCATGTCCTCGGTGACCGAACACCCAACTTTCTTAAGGTGTGGTGAGGCCAAAGTGTAGCCAGGCAGAAGAACACCCAGAAGACAAAGCACTGTGAAGATGGACTGTAAGGACCAAGAGAAGAAATACATTGTGTCATTGAGTGTAGATAGACATTATTTACTATATGTGCAACATATTATATGCATCTGATTTAAAGGCTGGTTATAGTGTCATTTTATTCTAAAATAGTGTATCCTTTATAATGGATACTTTAACCACCATTGAATGGTGCTTTCAAATAAAACTTGAAGGTACTATTACATTAAAATGTATTGATGTTCTAATGTCAATCCACAGGTCATGTATCCCCAACCTTATCTAACTTCTGTTAACTACAAACCCCCACCTCCCTTTGTAATGTTAGATTTGATAATCTTACCTATTTAAAGAGTTATTCTATTCTAAACTAACTTTTTTTATTAGATGCTAGATTCTCAACCTCTATATACAAAAGGAGCCCTTGAAATACCTTTAAGGTCTCAAAGATCCCCTACTAAAACCAATTCATATGCTTAAACATTGGTGGTAAGTGGCATGAATGTTCCTCTTTAGAATGGGGGTCAGAATGCCACCCTTACACACAGGTGTCCTTCAGCTGGCTATGCCAAGTGGCATTGGCTTTGGAACTTGAAAAGCGGAGAAGAGATGAGGATTGATAATAAAGGGAAAACTAATGTTGCGACCACATCCAAGGTTTTGATATTCTGTAAGTACAGTTATCCTCATCAACCAATGATGATTCACTCCGATCAAGGCAACAATGAATGAACAAAATTAATTCTGATTGGCTGCAATGGGTTACAAAGTAGCAGACTGTATTGAAAATATTTGTCTTTTTGATGATATTGATATAGATAGATAGATAGATAGATAGATAGATAGAGGACATTCCCTTTTATAGAATTGAAATAAATGATAGTTCTTACCAATGATGGTCTCATGAAGTTATCCATAGCACCGATATCTCTTCAATATAATCTTTGTGTCAGTACAGAGCACAGTAGAAGATCTGAGTGGCACGGTGCAGCATTCCTACATTATATACAGCTCTCACTGGGGTTTCCATCTTTGTGTGGTTACATTTTGTGGTTTCTTATCAGTGCAACAGCGGTTTATTTCTGCAATCATTTCACCTCAAAAGATGTCATATATTTTTTCTTTTTTTGTTATTAGTAGAAGGAAAATGTAGGGTGATTGATTAATCTTGAATTATGTGTCTGATGGCCCATGTGCTGGAATCTGGTGGTAACTTATTACCCAGAGCTGGAACGTTTTCAGGAATTTGCATAATACTCTGAATTACCTTATAGGCAAATTAGGTCATGGTTTACTAGTATTGCTAGTACAGTGCATGACTTGTGTGATATTTATTCTGCCACAATTAAGCAAGAGCCAAAATTTAAGGAAAAATGAGACTGTAAAGAAAAAGTAGGTTATGATTAGTAACTTTTTGAGGTTTCTTTTTGTCATCAGTGACAACCAAACGATACCTAATGGAAGGAAGGTATAGATGTCTGAGTGGCCATCTTACCTATTTTAAAAGGTTAATCTACTCCAAACTTACTTTTTACTGGAAGTTAGATCAGCCTTTCACCCAAGGGAGCCCATGAAAAAGCTTTTAGGTCTCGGGTACCCCCTACTAAAACAAGTTATTTGGAACTCACTTGGCAAAAATGCTAAAACAATCAGACAGGTAAAACAATCATTGGTGTCCTTCAGCTGGCGATGCCAAGCAGCATTGAGCCTGGAACTGGAAAGGCACCATCAAATGGGAAGGTAATCAATCACAGGTCAAGGAACCCCTAGCAACCTCTGAATGAAACCAAGGGTTCCATAGAACCCTGGTTGAGAATGATGGTGATTGATACCTAAATAACTTCAGCCATACAATAACAAATACAGTTGAAAATGTTCTTGACTCAAGTATAAACCCTTCCCCACCCATAAGCAGAGTAGAACAGAAGAAAAGCCTTGAATTATACATATAGTTACTTACATATCTGCTTGATGTAAGGACTCACTCACTACTTAAAAACATTTAGTGATGTTGCTACTAGGGCAGTGGTTGAACAGATAAGAGTCAGGTGTATAGCCCTTCAGAGCACACATTTAACTACCTGTATACTTCCTTGTTGCACTTTAAGCATAATGAGTAGAAATAAGGAGAAAATAGTAACAAGGCAATAGCAACGAGGCACAAATACGTATATACACAATACATTTTGTTGGTTTGTAAAGTGATGAAAAAATGTCAGTTTATACTCGGGTACATGCTGTAGGTTTTACATTTACTTAGGGTGAGCAACAGTGTCACCTTTCCACTCACACCATGCTTGATATACAATAAAGGATCTGGGGCACACTATGTCATGAACTCATGCTCATGTGGTCCTAGTCCAGCAGTGAAGGAGACAGCAGTGAAGGAGCACAGCAGTGAAGGAGCACAGCAGTTTGCAGCATCCCCAGTCTTTATTCACTTATATGTACTCTGTCTCAGATGTGTTCATTTTAGTATTCCCAGTACACTGTGAGCAGCTGGAAGGAGATAACAGAGTATGTGCTGCAGCCAATGAGCTGATTAATTCTTAGTTGCCCCAATCCTGAGTGGCTGATCGTCCTATTTCATATTTTAGATCCCATTCACTAGTTGCCCATTGTAATGTTAGGCTTGTCTTACCTGCTGGTGGTGTCATTTTCTGTTGGATTGCTTAATTGATTGATTGTTGGACATATTGCTTCTTTTTTGACTCTGTAATTGTTTGTTACTTCGACCATGAACCCCACTCTGTTTTTGTCTCACCCACTGGATGACTCATTTGGCCACCAACATACCTAACCCCCTTGTTCACTTTTGAGTCATATCAAATCTCCGGTTTGCTGACCCAGGACTGGTTGACCTCCATTTGTGCCCTATCCCACTTCAGTGGGCTTGTGTTCCTCGGGCGGTCTTTTTTTCGCTAATACCATCCTTAGCGCACAGAGGCACTGGGAACAATCATGTGCTGGGATTGTGCAACAAGGTTTAGTGAAGCCTTGCTATAGGTGACTCCAAGTAATATTGGAGGACTGGTGCCTGATAAGCACTGGCCCTGGACCAAGGCATTATAGATTTTTTAATAATGTATTATTATATTTTTAGTATTGTAACTGTATCTCACAATAACTGCATTGAATGTATAAACAATGCAACCTTTAGGCTGCAGTGTTGTCTGGCAGCTTGTTTTGTCACTGAAACTTCCAGCCTTCATGCCCCTACTTTATTGCCATAGAAAAAGACAAACAGTTAAAAACACTAAAAATAGTGAACCTCTTTTGGTTGGTTGTTTTTTTTTTGTTTTTTTTTTTTCTTCTTTTTTCTTTCCTACATTTTGTTTAACATGTTTTTTTGCATCTGTTTTATTATTTTATTTTATTGTACTGTTTTATTCTTACTGTTTTTTTACTGTTTAAAAAAGTAAAAACCTTTAATAAAAATTTGAATTGAAAAAAAAAATTATCTCCTAGCATGGCAAAAAATAAATGCCAATCAAAAACATCACAGACACACAGAGGGTGCCACAAATTAGCCATAGACTGCACTCAATAGGAACCATTATTTTTTCCAGTGTACTAATAATGGGCATAAACGGAATGATCATAGAACAACCAAGACACCAAATATTCATAAACTCTATAATTTTTTTCTTTGGGTATGTATCATTTGTATGTTCCAAGGATTAGGAGGTACTCTGTATACATTGATACCAGTATAAAAGTGTTTTATTTAGTATTTTTTGCATCTTTATATCCCTGTTTATGAATAACTTCAAATAGAAGAAGTTATAGAAGTAGAAGAAAGAAAAAGTTCTGAGAGGTATTACATTTATTTTTTGAGTAACAGTGTGACTCCTATCCCTTGCAAGTTGTGACCTTTATAACATTTACCAAAAAATGTTTTTTTGGGTTTTTAATTGTTCTCCTGGTCACATAGGTGACCCATGTCTGAATATTGCTCAAACATTGAGTAGGTGCACCACACACCATTCGGCTCAGTTCATCACTATAGCTCGGTCTCTCAGGAAGAGCTTGGCAATCAATGACCACCACCTTTAGCCTCTTGTGGTAATCCATAATCAAGTGCCAAGTATTATTAATGGTATTGAATATATTGCCACAATGCAGCTATCTCATAATTATAAATATGGCTTGTGGTTGTAGCTTTTGCCTCCTATTGAGCTTTCCAGGAAACTAGTGTTAGCCTTACCTACCTCCACCACAACCCAACCTCATAACGGTGCCCACGTTTTTAACATTCCATCCTTCCAATAACAATAGTATGTTGTCACTACATTTAGGCAGCCATTGTATTCTGCATAATTAATTGTGTCTCGAAATATATGATTCATCTTACATCAAGATATGACCATCACAATTTTCCAGTAAGTCTGAAGAAAACATAACCACAGTGTTATACCTGACCCACCTTTTGTCACACAATTAGACTTTTAATCAGAAGTACTGTAAACCATTAATATGTCATTATCAATATATGATGAGGTGAATTA
>NC_092861.1:9766485-9772009 GCF_032062135.1 Pyxicephalus adspersus | reverse complement strand
AAATGAGCAGAAAGTAGGATCAAGCTGAATAGGACAAGGAAGACCATTCCAGAGAGTTGGGGCAGCTCTAGAGAAGTCTTGTAACCGTGCGTGTGATGAGGTTATGAGTGAGGAAGTCATTATTAGGTCATTGGAGGAGCGGAGAGAGCGGCTGACTTACCTTGCTTATGCCTTCTATATATATAAGAGCTGGGAGGTATAAGCATTACCCAACCTCCCCTGGTGATATAGCACTCACTCTGCAATTCCCATCCAGACTGTCAATCGCATCTCAGTATTCAGGCTCAGCCCACAGCTCATTATCGCGTTCACTTCATTTCCTCCTGTGGGTACAGTATTGTCCATAAATTTCTTGTTGGCCTTACCTCTCCTGGCCTAATGCCTTTCCATGTATGACCTCAGCTCTGTTCTCTAACCTGCTCTCCTTTAAAGATTTGGACTTACTTGCCCTTGTAGGCTATCTGCTAATTTGCCAATCCCTCAGTGTCAATTTTTTGCGTATTCAATTCTTGGGGGCAAACATGTGCTGGGAAGGTGCAAGAAGCATCCCGAGGTTGAGTGGAGGCTTGTCTTTAGGTGAGGTATATGGAGATAGATTTGGGAGTTGTGTCTGATATGCTATATCATTGGCATTTGACCAAAGGCCTCATATCCTACGTTTCCGCTATCATAGTTTCCTTCAAAGTCTTGAGCATTCAATACTATCATAATAATTCTGTGCATTGCAACACCACCCTCTGACCCCTACAATACTCCAAAAAGCGAAAAGTGTTCATTACAAAACTGGAGAACATTGTGCATAATGGTTTGTGTGGCTCCCGGCAAAAAAGTCTAAAAAAAAGCCTTTACTACAGCAGCTCCTAGCACCCTTAAAGCCCTAATGTGGGTATATTCCTGAAAAGACTGTATTCCAAGGAGCTTTGTGAGGCTGGCAACCAGCAGTAGTAGGAATATGACCAAAAGTAAAAAACAAAAAAAATTAACGTGTGCCACCAATTCTAATAATTGTAAAAGGGAGACTAAGACTTGGGCGTAGCATGTAGCAGGAGATTTGCATGGCAAGCTAACTAAATGTGTAGTTATATGTGCCTACATAGCATAAATCACTTTAAAAACTGGACCACAGATAGCCAGGTAAGTAGCAAGAGACTTGGTGTGTCAGGGTAACCACATCAGTAAATATAGGTGCACATGTAGTGTTACCTACCCATTCTAAAAATTGTACCTCCAAAAATAAAACTCAACTTGGAATTCTGCTCTAATTTTATTATAGCATTAAACAAGTTATTTCATGAACTATAGATAACAATTCCAGTTTTGTGATTTTTACCATGTATACTTTATAAATCCATAAAGTGGTGAATAATTTAATCCTTAACCCTTTCATTGTTTTTTTTTAAATATTTAATGCCACTGAACATGGTTTCAATATTCTGCTTTGCCTGATGGTCACCCCATAGAATCACACAGATGAAATTCAATACTAATGGCCCATTCTTTTAGGTGGAATGACCAACATAGTCATATGGGTTTCCAAAAACGTTTATTCATATAAAACATAATGTGTTCCAGGGTTAATGATTAGCTTCGGACACAGGTACAGCCCACAGAAACCACCATGGTCTTCAGCTTGAAGCTTGCTTTACATCCCTTTATTTCCCGATGAAGGACCAGAATCTCCTGCTTAATGGGGACTGATTTGAGGTTCATATCCACATTGCCTTTTGTGTCCACACAACTGCCATGGCATTTTGCTTCTGTTATGGTGGATGGATACCTTTTGTCATTTTTGTCAAAGCTGAAGAAAAGCAAAAATGCACAGTTAGAGTATTGGAAAGGTCAACTATATACATTGCAATGATGTTGGCAAGCTGTAGTTGAAAACCTTTTGTTCTATAGATTTTGAAACATGCAATTAATTCCAGAACACAGAACAGGTAGTTCCTCTCAGTCCCGTTCCCTTTTTTCAAGTTCCCTTTTTTTATTTGATGACATCTTTAACATTTAAGGAAAGTAAAATGGCTTTAAATGTAGAAAATCATGTAAAAATTTTCTAGCAAATGAAAAAAAATTCTACAGAGAACTTGTGAGAGAAAAAATTACATTGGATGGAAGCTCTCTCTTCATTACCTCAAACCAATTTTGAAGGCAAAATAGCATAAGGATAATATGAACTGTGTATAATGAGAATAGTAATGCAGATTTGCAGTAGGCATGCATGCACAATTTTGAACAGTTTGCATTAAAACAAATTAGGTTTTACATTAGGAATAGAACAATGTTTAAATATATTAATAAAAGGAACAATCATGGATGAACAGTATAAGCTAAAGTGCAGCAAAGTGGTCAACAATATCAAATAGGAAACAATAAAATGTATCCATGCCTGGATCTGCTGTACTGAACATGGAAATGATACAACTTTTAAGAAGACATGTGAAGATGATCTGTCCAGCTGCATACAAACTAACCCATGTTGTCATATAATAAAATGTCTCAGCTGCAAAAAAAGAGATATTACCAACATTCCAAAAAACATGGTTAGGTTAATTTGCTTCCCCCCAAAATTGACAATGTAATGAAGATAAATGACTTTTTTTATGGAACATTAGATTGTGAGCCCCTTTGTGGTGCAGCTAGTGACATGATTATGGAGTTTTTAAAGCTCTGAGTAATATGGCGGCTCTATATAAAAACTGGATCAGCTACCACAAATTCAGAGCAAATTAGGTAATATGTGCCAATATGATACTATGCTGTGAGTTTGAATTTGGAATCGTAGATCTCATTTTGACTCCTGATGAAGCAGACTGAGAATCCATGAAACGTGTAGTTAAAATTACTACATTAAGATATATATGTTTGGAGACATGTGATTTTATCTTTTGTATTGAAAACAAGTATTTCTGGCATTTTAATATGTTTGTGATTTGTGAAGTGTGATATGATGCATTAAAAGTCCTAAGCTTCCTTCTTCATGTTTTTAATCTGTGCCAAGATGAATGACTTCACCGTACATGAATAAATAGAGAGGTCAGGAAGGTTTTGTTATAATGCTCATTTTCTGTTTGATAAGAAAATATACGAACTTCTATTTAATTTCTATTATCTGGGCACAGCTGCACTTGAAGCCCAGAATGAAGACCCAATACCTGTACATCCATGGAGAGAGTGACCGGATATTCACATCATCCACCTGCCACTGGACCTCCTGGCTGACATTCACATAGACTTGAATTACAGATGGAAACCTCACAAATCTGTTCCCCGGACACTTTTTTTTCTGATGTTGACTGTGACAAGGGAACAGCAAAAGAAGCACCAGCAGTATAAGTGGAGACTGTAGAAGGAAAGCATGGTGCTATATAAATACTGTATTAAAATAACTGTGAAGCATGGAGTTTCTTTACTGTTTTGGGACATTAGCAGATTGCAGGTATTCAATATACGATGAACCGTGTATTGTTTTTAAAAAATCCTTAATGTGGTGTGAGACCACCTGTTGGAAAATTCAAGTTAAACCAGAAATTTAACACTATGATGGTCTGAAGCACTACAGCAAAAACAGGAGAAATTCTGGATTATGGACTTGCTTAGTGAAAGCCCTGACTTGAATCCCATTGATATATTGTGGGGGGTTCGACATGAGCAATATATTTAAAGAAATACAAAAAGTAGGCAACAGAAGGAATTTTGCTTGGGGAACTGAGCCGTGGTAAGTTATTTAAAATTCCTTCAAGCAGTCATTTCTGCAAAAGAGCTTCTGAGGTCACAAATAAATAATTACATCATTAGATCTATTGATTTTTTTGCCTAATAAATATTTCAAAAGACAAGTCAGCAATTTCTTACAAGGGGTACATACCTTTTCACATGTTGCATACCCCAAGGAAGGTAAGCTGTGCCTTACCGTAACATCTGCTCTGTAATAAACACTTTTTATTTTTTATCTTGTGTGAGAGATGGTAACGTCTGTTTACCACTAACACAATCTGCCAAAAATTGCAGGAATCTGTACAATATTGAACAACAGCACAAAATATACTATTTTAAATTCAGTCCTTACCAACTTAGCTGGTCCTCTGAACTTGCCCATAGTAGTGAAGTCTTCTCTGGCATTCGGTGCAATGATTTGTATGGGAGGCCAGAGTTTGGTTAGTATATCCAAAACTCTATATATATATATCCCTTTGTACAATGCAAAATTTCCTCCTATGTTGTTCTTTTTATGAGTGAAAACCCTCTAGTTATTGTTATAATAGAATAAAGGTGAGTGTCGATCTTCCAGATACTGATCTACAATAAGCTGGTAACTAATTAACTACCCCAGGGAGCCCAGGTTAAGAATTCCCCATATGATTTACATATTTGCTATATCAATGGAAAGTTTTTATGAAAATTAACAGAAAATGGAAACTTGGTCAGTCCATAGGCAGGAACATAAGAATTACCAAACAATTGCAGCATCTTGGTAAATAGATGAATCTAAAAAAGCCAGATGAAGTCTGACTTGACTCCAGATCCAGCAGCTCAATACTGGGGGTAGAGACAAACTAATAATGGCAGCCCAATGGTGCATTGATTGTTCTTGGTAACAGCATTCTATGGAAATGTCCACATATGGTGCTGAGCTTCCATGGTTAAAAGAATTGAAATTTAAAAAAAGAAAGGGGTGGTCTAACGATAGTCAAGATGGGGAGAAAAGGCCTAGATCCCCTTGGCGTTATATGACTTTTAATGCACGGTATGAAGAAGTAGTGAAATAAGAAAGAATCATACCAGGAGAGGAGCCTGCACAACTGTGCAAGACTGAGGGATAGGATGGAGGACAGATTTATGGATTGTGGCATACACATATTGCTATGGAAGATGTATTACATGCATGGGTACCTTTCTGTAATACGGAGGAGAGCTAAATAGTGCATATGTGTGTGATTTAGGGATTTATGTAAGGAAATAAATATTTTTGGGGGGCACAACACAGAGAAAATATGTAAATACAATGCATCTTTCATTTGAATATAATTTTTTTTTTTTGGAATAATGATGAAAAACATTTTTCCAAAAGGTTTAATAAAATCCTTGCATTGTATATGAAAACCTGGAGAAGCATGACAATGCTCTGAGCTCTTGGTGGTATTTGTGTACTACACTTGCAGTAGTTGAGATCTATAAAAAAGTCGGAACCCCGTCTGGCTTTATCAACCCTTCTCTATTTCAGTGTACTGATTATTTACTCATTGAAATATGAGAAATGTTTGTCTAGGTCTAGAATTTATAACTACATATACTGTATATAATAATTCAGGATGATAAAACGGTCACAGTCTGTTATATTTAACTACAACAAAGCAATGTTTGCTAATTTGGTTTAATAAAATGTTTGTCTGGATATAAAGAGATAAAGTTGTTTGCTTTCACTTTAGTTTAGATAAGCCTCATGCTTGTGTAAATGAACACCCATAAACTAGGTCTTTCACAGTAACTACAATTTAATACAAACTTTAACATGGTATTAAGTATC
>NC_092861.1:9759857-9762806 GCF_032062135.1 Pyxicephalus adspersus | reverse complement strand
GTTTGTAATACTCAAAATATGTAACTCTGGAAAGTTTTATATATAATTTAGGCAACATTGTAATAAAATACAGAAATGGTTAAATGATGAGAAAAGAAAAACGAATCCTTTCACTTTTTGGCGGGAAATAATCTGGACACTGTCAGTGGTCAATCCCAGCATCAGCCAGGGTTCCCAAGGTTCCTAAGGTTTTAATTAGCAATAGCTGCCTCTCAGAGAAAAAAAAAATACTTGACACCAATGATCTATAATTATCTGTAAGTGCAGGAAACAATCTTCCCATTGATCATTACACTAATGTACCATAAACTATGGATTTATTAGGTATTAATGGGGGTTTCCTGAGACTGGAATGGTATTTCAAGGCTTCATCCACATTAAAAAAGTTGAATCAATTTGCTTGTGCCAAGTTCTCTCTTTCTCATCCTGTCTACTGATTTCTTTCCTTTTCCCCCTAGCCATCTCTCTTTATCTGCTTTTAACTAGTGAATGAGGAAACCATGCCTTGATTTCAGGAGAGGCCTACAGTAGTTGTCTCAGTGACAAGCAGGTGAATCTTGGCCAGGATCTGCAAGGAGTTTGTATGTTCTCCCAATATTGGTATTGGTTTCATCTGGTTTCCCCAATTTTTTCAGATTTCTCAAAAACATGTAATTAGGTTAATTGTCTCCCCTCAAAACTGACCTTAAACCTCATCTGACCCCTGGACTAGTGTTAATGATATATGTCTATGGTAGGGACATTCGATTCTGAGCCCCCTTTGATGGAGTTAGTGATATGACTATGGACTTTGTAAAGCGCTGCTAACATATTGGAATTATATAAATACAAGAAAGTAAACACTTTGGTTGGATACACTCCCTACTATCATATTGGATAAATATATTTTTTGATACTTGGGCCTTACCAGCTCTATAATTTTAGATGGGCTGGATTTGGACTTACTGCTCCTTTGCACAGGTTCGTTAATGAAAGAACAAAGACATACATAGGTACTGCCAGAAATTAAATTCCTATTACCTATTTTATGTAACTATCTCTTGAGCACCTCTTCCTCATTAGCTATTAGTAGTTAGCCGCATTCACCACCAAGACATTTCACAGCTCAGCCAAGTAGCTCCTTCATCTCTAATAAAAGTACGCAATTTACCTCTGCATGAATACATAACTTAGTCATGTGAACCCAATCATTATTAAATGTGCTGGGGAAGATATTGTTTGGCAAGAACCATGGCAAGCAGTAATGGAAAATTGACCAGTTCATTGTAGCATCATCCATTGTCCATGGTGCCATAACATTTAGCCTGGGGAAATGTGCTTATTATTTGAGTTGTGATACTGCAGAAATTGTTTGTTGTCAAATCTTTAGAGTAGAAATGTTAAAATTGCATTATGTGGGTGGCAGATGGTTTTGAAAACCCCAACCCCTGTGTAGGAACAAAAGTCCTAGTTTAACATTGTTCTTGTCCAATCAACATTTTTGACTCTATGATGAATGGATTAAGGTGACTGAGTGCCTTTGGTATAGATGTTGGGTATGCTTATGAAATTCATCAGAACGGAGGAAAATGAGTGGTCAAATATCTAATGTTACAGAACATATCTACTTGAATATCACCATGACAAATTACTAATGGCCTGAATTAATTGAAACTAAAGTTTCCTTTATATTACTCATTTGCTGTGCCACCCACTACTCACTAATGGGTGCCAACATGCTTTGGGAAGCCCACAAAAGGACTCTTCTAAAATCATATTTAACGGGGAAAATGAACAAAAAGTTTACTAAACCTTTCCAATCACTTCAATAATATCTGACAACCTAGACCACCGGTTGAAGATTCATTGGGCCTGATTAAATAAAGCTCTCCAGGACTGAAGATGGACTATCAGGGGAGAACCTTGGTGATTCAGCATAGATCAGGTCCAGGACTGAAAACATTTGCCAAATACTAGCAAATGGTTTTAAATAAATTTATTTTAGGTTTGCTGGATCACCAAAGTTCTTCTATATTCTCCAGACTTGGGGATTTATTAATTCAAGTCAATTGCTTCTGCCTTGCTTTTCCCTCTAACATTCTGAGCTCTGTTGTACAGTAGAATGCCAAATTCAAAAAGCTAAATTCAAATACCTAAAATGCTTTAAAATGCATATTAATCATTCTATAAATATAGAGCTGCATTTGTGTTTATTATATATGCATAGAGTTCAGCTTTTAACAACTTTAGTACAAAACTAAATCAAAGTCTGTTTTCCTTTTATCTTCCCTATTTATCTCTTTATTTCCCTCAGTCTTGGCATATTGTTATCCTGATGTCTGGTTAAGAGGTAGCTGGGGGGGGGTTGTGGGAACAAACTGAGTCAAACCAGGTCGAGGAGTAAGTCTAAATCTTGTTTTGTGTGACCTACATGATGAGGACACGGTTTATCAATAAAAGTTACGGAACCGGTAATGAAAGCATGGCTGCTGGCACTGCTATAGGTAAACATATAGAGATAAGACCCGAGTAACTTTATATTTTTTAGCAAGTTAATAAGAGCAAACAGAAAGATAATTTTCCTCAAAAGAGAATCTGTCAGATTTTATTTTCATTCTGCTTTTACACACTGATACTTACCTTTGCATACTTCCCAGCCAGCTAAATTTAATCCCTATAGATTGCCTGAATTTGTCACACTTACCTCTTCCTCGCTAAAGCGCAGTCGCCTCTCTCCTGCGCCTGCGGGCAGTTCTGACGCTTGGCTTGCCTCTGTTTCCAAGCTTTATCAATTGCATCTAATACGCTGGCCAATCATAATATAGCCTCTTGACCCCCCCTGGGTTTTTAGCTATCTCACACAGTGCATTCAGTGTTCGTGCAACGTGTCTCCATTGTGCCGAGCCCCTAGTTCTGTGATCTAGTTCCTGTACACCTGTTATTATTATTATTAAACAGGATTTATATAGC
>NC_092861.1:9747012-9758889 GCF_032062135.1 Pyxicephalus adspersus | reverse complement strand
AAAAAAACAATGACTTCAATTTACAATATTGTAGTGCTATGTTTGTGGTGATATTATAGACGATTTCTATTGTGTTATAGACCTCTGTATGAAGTTTCTCCTAATGAAGCAAAGATTTTTGAACTGGACCTTGGAATAATCTGCAGTGTACCATAAAATTAGGAAAGATTATGTTCTTTGAAAATGTACAAGCTGTGTTTTTAGGAAATTTTAAAGGATGTAGTACTAATTAACATTGGACCTATATGTTAAAGCACCTATAAATATGGTGACATTTGTAAATAGTAAGGTTGCCAGTTTATGAACTTGGAATTGATGACCTAATGGTGTGTTTCCGGCAATCCAACAGATCTCCCCATACTGTGTCTTTATTGGAAGTCTTTTTTGTTGGGCTCCACATAGATTGCCCCAAAATCAAATTTGAAAACAGGAAAGATCTACAATAATTAAAGTGGACCTAAAATCATAATTTTTAGTTTACATTAAAGGTTAGACAACCCTTTTATATAAAGTTAAAATCTGATTTTGTTTTAAGTGCAAGTGTTTGCTGGGCGATCAAGACTGAAAGAAGAGCGCAGAGCCTCCCGAGATATCTACGTCACACATCCCGAAAGTCTCTTGGCTGCACCCTCTGCGCATGCCAGGGGAATTTTCTTTACTAAGGGAAAAGAGATGCCCATCTTACACATCCGCAATGAGATCTCGGCTCTCTTTTTTCCCCTTTTCAGTGTCACCTGACCTGTTCCGTAGGAAGAAGACTGAAGAAAAGACCAAAGATTGTGATGCCTGGTCCTTCCTCTGGAAGAAGGAAAGGTTCAACGCCATTGAGGGATCTGCAGGATTAAAGCTGTGATTTTTTTGCTTTAGTCCTGATTTAAAAAAAGTTTGAGGCGAACCCTATGTGTCTGGGGAAAAAATTGTAATCTCTGGATAAGAAAGGGATTCTTCACTGTAAGGTCTGTAAAAATGTGGAATCGGCTCCCTCAGGAAGTAGTTTCAGCAACTACTATAGATTGGTTTAAGAAAAAGCTGGATGTTTTCTAGAAGCACAGAATATAACTGGTGATTAGGGCTTTAAAAGTAAAGATAACAGAGACTGTTGATCCAGGGAACATCAGATTGCCCCAAGGAATCAGGAAAGAACTTTTTTCCTCTGTTGAAGCAAATTGTACCACTGGACCCTCTGGACCAACTATGTCTTATAGGGTTTTATATCTGGGATATGTTTATTTCCCTAGGGGTTGAACTTGATGCTCTTTATTCAACCTGGCTATGTAACGATGAACCATGGATACTGCTGCTGCTCATGTGACTTTGGAAAATTGGCAACACTGAAAATATGACAGCCAAGTTTTGCATTGTTTAAGTGAATGAGATCTATCATTTGATTGATGATCAATCTGTGAAATGTGTTAAGACTGGATGCGTGTTTTGTATATGTTTATATATATATTTGAAGGAAACAAAAGATATTTCTCATTTTTTAAGCTTTTAATTAATTATGATTTTAGTGAAAAAAATTGTGAAATATGTGAATCAATGGAAAGGTGCTTTGAAAGTTCACTTTGATTTATAAAATTTCCTAGAGAAATCTGAGAAAGTATGCAGGTAATTATTTGCAGTAAAATAGGCAGTCTGGTCTTTAGCATATCAATACAACTTGCTCCGTAATGGCACCACAAGATTTGCATGTTGCGGGTGATGTAATCTCACCTGAACTGGAATAAACTAAAAATTGGGTCACAGATATTGTTGTCCTATATACAGTCTGCGTGAAATGAGCAGAGTAATGAGATGATATCATTACCTTTTGTAGAAAGACAGTATGGTTATGGCAGTCCTTTGGCCCAGGTAAAGTCTTGGGGAAAAATAAGAGCTCCTATTGCTTACAGATTGATGAGAAGTTTCTGCGGCCTTTTTAACCTTTGAGGTTGGATTCCTAGAACTGCTAGTATTCTTTATTTGTAGTCTCAGAAAAACTCGACCACAAACATTAAAAAAGGAAATTGAGCATTATATCGGTGTAGATAATTGCTGACACATGGTGTTGTCAATCTAGCAAATGTAAAATTCTAATAAGTACAGAAAAGAAAATTATATTTAGGTCTAAAGATATTAGAGGATTTTATAAATTCTTTTCTGTGAAATATTGGTAAAGTATTAGCAAACCCAATCAGTAAACAACAAGAAGTATATGTTAATATATATGTTACAAAAATATTTTGCATGCTTTTTAAATATAGAGCTTTAGTTGTTTGGAATACAAGACGATGGACTATTTATAATACAGGAATCTGACATTCCCTCAAACATTCCCTGGTGGGAATCAATTACTGCCATTGAAACACATGGACCTGGAAGATTACCACAAGGGAATGTTTGAGAGAATGTCAGATCTAGTGTTTTATAAATGGAGTGTGATAAAGCTATATAAAATCAAGGTAATACATAATAAAGATCTACCTACAACTTTGTATGCTAGAGTATTACCATTAATAAATATTTCAATAGAATCAGAAATACCATGGAGGAGTCCCTGGCTCACCACTTACTTCCAGGAATCTCCGGGTCTGGATCCCAAATAAAGTATTGCATTTCTGCTGCTACAACTATGCATGGCCCTATCCAAGCCCTTTAATCCTTCTCCAGGGGCAGATGATGCCAAATACCCTTTAAACTAAAAGAGTTAAAAAAAATTCTAAGAAAAACAACAAATATAAAGTAATAAAAAGCAAAATAAACTTTTTATTATTTTTAACATTAATCTTAAATACTATTTCTAAGTAGGTTATTGTGTCTTATGTGGAATATGTTACGCAATAATTGTAATAAACTTCGCTAAAGCGATGGAAACACATTTTCTATCTCAAAATTAAAGGGTTAGTCTTCTCATAGCAATATACACCATTTAGTTTAGATGTCATTAGAACAGATAAATCTCTGGGCTTTACATATCCTTTTTCCTATACTTTCCTTCTTCTCTCCTCCCCTGTCTCCTTTGCAAGCTCTGCAGATGTGGCCCCGTTGAGGATCCTCTTGCCTACAGGATATTTGGGATTCTGGGTGGACTCCAACGCTTGACAGCCAATAGAAATTTCCAGCAAGGCAGGTAGGGTCATGGACACCTGAAAAAACAAAATCTCAAGGGTAATGGTGGATATGCCAGTTATTAGTTTGAGGGGTTGTAGGTATAAATTCAGAGAGATAGGGAAATGACTATGTTCCTTGTAAAGCAGAAGATGTCAAAGCTAAACCAATGCATAAATATTAGATAAAAGAATATATCTCTACATTTGTAAGTGGTGGAATTATTAGATATAAAGGACAAAAATAATTATTGTCAGTGGCAAATGTAGCCAACAGTGGGCCCCTGTGCAGAACTGATTTGGGCCCCCCAGTCAGGTACAGAGTGCTAAAAGTGTCTGTGTTGGTTGAGGAGGGTCCAGGACCCCGGTATAGTGGCACACTTTGCATCTCCCTGTGACCACCCCTGCCCATTCTGGGTGAAAGGTACAGCATCAGATTGGAGGATTGACATCTAGGTGGGCATTGATGTTTGACCTTGTTGGTGAGAATGGTTAGAATGGGCAGAGTAGATCCTACGGAAGGTAAGGCTGTGGTAACTCAAATAAACCATCTTTACTTCAGAAAACACAACATGCCAAAACATAAGGAAGATGGACTTTTTTGGCGATTAGGAATAGAACCCAACCCACGTTGGTTTCTATCCCTATCCACCATGAATATAAGAATGAGTGGTGGTGGTGGGTGCAGGATCACCAATACTGGACAGCTTGACATTGGAAAAATGAAGTCTGGGTTGATGAATCTCCATTTATCTTGAGACAAAAAGGCCAATCCCTGGATCTGAACACCTTTTTGGTTGGGACCATCCAATTTCTGCCTCCATGACCTTCATTGCATTTCATACCCATACGAATTTTGCATGCTGCCTGTGCCAACACTACATAAAGTCTTTGAAACCAAAAATCGTTTGAAAAAAATGCATTGTTGGACAATTCTGAGTATTAAACATAAGAAAACTCTTTTCCACGTGTGGGTTACAAGCAAGTAAGTGAGGCTCCTTAAATTGTTAGCCGAAAGGTGGAAAAAATGCCTGGTGTCTACGGCCCTCGCTCCTCGAGAAATGACTATGCTGACTCAAGATGACGCGATTCATGGCTTTAGCTGTGACCTCAGAGGAAGTGCTATATTTTCCGCCTTGTGCTAGAATTCTATAAAATCTAGGACAAGATCACACTGGTTTAGTATGTGCCTTTACATACAATACAATCTATTTAGAAACTCCAATACCCGGTTAGATTTATAAAGTGCCAGCAGGACTGGACTACAAATGATTATCAGTCCATTGATGTGGTCGTGCATTAAGCCCATTGCATTGCATAGTTTTATTTTACGTTCATTTGATGATCCTGCCACTAATACCATAGTGGCATGTGTGATAATGCTTATTACTCTGTGTCTATGCAGAAGCAGCTTTGTAACTTTGATATAACTACATAACACCTCCCCCTCTCATTTTCTCCATTGGAAGGAGGTAGTTGTAATGATATGAGATAGCTGAGCATATTAAAACATAATAAACAGCCAGAACATGTCGAATTAATCCAAAACTATTAGTTTACAAGATTTATTTGATTTTTGCACATATCTAATATTTACAAAACAACAATTTGGTACATTTTACAATTAATATGCAACTGGATTTTATAATGTATGGCCAGCTCAAAGCAACACAGCATACATGATAAGTGATTCTAGTGACCAGTCATCTAACGTCATCATCAGAATATTCAATGGTCCCTCATCACCTTATCACTTGGCATTGGTGCAGTGGCAGTCAGTGGAGAAACATGTTGGTGCAGTATTGGTCATTGAGATGTATGTGTGCTGGTACAGTCAGTGGAGAAGAAGTTGGTGCAATGGCGGTCAATGGGGAAGTGTGTAGGTGCAGTGGTGATCATTAGGGAAATGTGTGGATGCAGTTGTGGTTAGTAGGGAAGTGTGTGGGTGTAGCTGTGGAGAAGTGTGTGGGACCTGTGCCAAGTGGGGAAGTGTGTGGGTGTAGTAGCAAGCATTAGAGTAGTATAAAGGTACAGTGGTGGGTGGAGAAGTAAAGAGTTGCAGTGGTGGTCAGTAGAGAGGTGAAGGGTAGAGTGATGGGCAGTAGAGAAATGAAAGGTTGCGGTGGTGGTCAGTAGAGAAGTGAAGGGTTGTGGTCCTGGTAAGTAGAGAAGTGAAGGGTTGCGGTGGTGGTAAGTAGAGAGGTGAAGGGTTGAGGTGGTGGTCAGTAGAGAAGTGAAGGGTTGTGGTGGCGGTCAGTAGAGAAATGAGAGGTTGCGGTGGTGGTCAGTATAGAAGTGAAGGGTTGTGGTGGTGGTAAGTAGAGAAGTGAAGGGTTGCGGTGGTGGTCAGTAGAGAAATGAAGGGTTGCGGTGGTGGTCAGTAGAGAAGTGAAGGGTTGTGGTGGCGGTCAGTAGAGAAATGAGAGGTTGCGGTGATGGTCAATATAGAAGTGAAGGGTTGTGGTGGTGGTAAGTAGAGAAATGAAGGGTTGCGGTGGTGGTCAGTAGAGAGGTGAAGGATGCAGTTGTGGTCAGTAGAGAAGTGAAGGGTTGTGGTGGTGGTCGGTAGAGAAGTGAAGGGTTCCAGTGGTGGTCAGTAGAAAAGTGAAGGGTTGTGGTGGTGGTCAGTAGAGTAAAGAAGGGTTGCAGTGGTGGTCAGTAGAGAAGTGAAGGGTTGCGGTGGTGGTCAGTAGAGAAGTGAAGGGTTGTGATGGTGGTCAGTAGAGAAGTGAAGGGTTGCAGTGGTGGTCAATAGAGAAAAGAAGGGTTGCAGTGGTGGTCAGTAGAGAAGTGAAGGGTTGCGGTGGTGGTCAGTAGAAAAGTGAAGGGTTGTGGGTGGTCAGTAGAGAAGTGAAGGGTTGCGGTGGTGGTCAGTAGAGAAGTGAAGGGTTGCGGTGGTGGTCAGTAGAAAAGTGAAGGGTGCAGTGGTGGTCAGTAGAAAAGTGAAGGGTGCAGTGGTGGTCAGTAGAGATAAGAAGGGTTGCGGTAGTGGTCATTAGAAAAGTAAAAGGTTGCAGTGGTGGTCAGTAGAGAAGTGAAGGGTTGCAGTGGCAGTTAGTAGACATGTGCGTGGGTGCAGTGGTGGTACTAACTGCCAAATCTGTTGATTTTTCAGTAAAGCAGTAAGAAAAACTCCAGTGGGCAGGGATCATTTTTTGTGCATTAATTGACCTTTGTCAGAATGAGTTTGGAGTGGACAGTCCTATCAGTAATAGTTTTTGCTATAAGGTGTCCAAGCATCGCTGGGGGGATTAATAAATGTATGGTAAAGTGCTGCCCTCTAGTGGGGATTGGACCTAACATGTATTACAAGCAATCCATGATTCCAATATAGATGAAAGTTTTTGCAGATAGATTTTTTATTATGTTATTACAGATTATATTTTTATATTTATTTGCTTATCATAGTATTTGTGAGGTAACTGAACAATGCAACTTTTTCCTAGAAAGTTTGTTCTGCACGATTTGACAGCCAGAGCACTGTGGTGCTATAATTGTCCATTCCTGTAGGGGGCGCCTGAAGACAAGTCAAACCATATGTTAGTGGCTAAAGGTGTGATATTGCAATAATTCTCCTTTTTCATTGTTATTTAAACTTTTCAATATATTTGGCTGCTTATAAATGATAAATTATTTTCCTACACATTCCTCATTAGAAAGGCTTTGTTCAGACCTGCAGTAAGAATCTGTTTACATGAACTTCCAGGGCAAATAGTGGGTGAGTTATTTCTAAGTTCTTTATGAAGATCTGCACCGACAATATGGATCTGCCAGGTTCTCTAATGATAGTCTATTTTCCCCAGTCTTGGAGAGCTTTAATAAATCAGGTCCATATTGGGACCTTCGCTTTTTTTTTTAAATATTGTACTTCTATGTTCCGGTCCCAATGTAACCTACATAAGCCATAGTGAGGAAGTTTTCAAGTCTTCGGAAAGGGAGGCAAAACTCCACTTTTGTGTAGCCACCTTTTTCCAGTAGGGTGCATACATTTGTACAGTCCCTATTCATGGTAGGCCTTTCTATGTTCCCTATTGCTTTGGTCCTTAGCCCGCTTTTATCTCAGCCAGCACTTCCAACACCAATAGCAGCACCAGGCCAGGTAGGGATACCCAAAGCCAACCATTTCCAGTTGCAATGACAGCATGCGTTAGTAGATGCCATGTCCGAAGTGCCTGATCACTCAACTCTCAGCCCGATGGATCACTGGACCAAGAAACAGGACATTTGGCCAGAATCCTCCAAGTATGCCATCATGGGGTTGTCTTGTCCACCCTTCAGTGTCATGTCGGAGAGAGGATTTTCAGTGTGACATGCAGAATGGATTTAAGTCTTCCAGGAGTGTGGAATGATTGACTTTCATTAAATAAACTGATCCTGGATTGGTAACCTGTCCCAGCCACCTGTTCCTGATGCCAGGCATTAATCATACCACAACCACCAACAATACAACTAGAGATAAATCATAAAAATGGATTCACAATGGCCAAGATTGCTAAAACTGGCTAAAAAAAAAAAAAAAACAAGCCAAAAAGAACAATCAAAATATTAGAAAACTAACAAATTTTCTTAGCAATAATAGAGAAAATTGTTTGTGACTGATTACAAAGTTTTATCACATCATTTAGTTGCGGTTATACATGAACATTTTTGGCATAAAAATTGAAATAAAAATTAGAGGAATAATTGGCCCCATACTGTCCCAGAATTTTACGTTTAGGATTAAATCTGTAAGTGATTTTGCAAAGCCAAAATATGAGACAATTGGCAAACAATGTGGAAAACTCTTTGTGACTGATTGCAAATAACATTGCAGCGTTTAAGACATGGAATTTTTCCCATTGTGCACAGAATTCACCCGCCACAGTTCTGATCACTTTACAGATAATATTGAATGAGTATTGTGAGCAAACATTCTGTTGGCACAAAACACAAGAATTGAAAATCATTCAATGAAACTTCCAGTACCAGTGACTAATTTTTCTAGTGACGTTGGCCTGTTAACCGGAATGGTTTTATTAAAATCCTGCACAGGTAATCCCTGACGAAAGAATAAGATGACCCAAATTTTTATCTTACATTTATTACCAACCCATGAAACAAAGCTTCTCTTCTTCTCAAAAGGGAACAATGCATAAACCATTGAAATTGGGGCACAGGTTTTAGGCAAAGTGGAAAACACCGTTCATTCTCCTACATAGCATTGGATTCAAGAGAAAATGATCAGAGGACGCTATAATAAATGTCATAGATAAGCACAGCACAGTATGTTATATACGCTGATAAGGCCAAAGAGAGAGAGATAGTCTTGGGGAAGTACAAAGGATGGTGAGTTGTCGTTGAGTCCGTTAATGGGACGTAACACAAATATTGCTTGGACAGTCCGGAATAACGGGGAATATAGTGAGATGGGATGTACAGCTGGGGGTACCCCTGGTATATATAAGGGAAGATGCCTGGTACAGAAGAAAGACCAAGAAAACCTCCAGACCTCTGAAAGCATAGACAACCCTCTACAGGAACAGAAGAATGGAGATCACAGGCTCTGCCCTCATATGTGTAAGTAATCCCACCTATCCTATGTATGTACAATAACCAAGTGTAATGTATTCTTTTAGAGTTACATTTGGTATTTTAGAGTTTCATATTGCATAGATCTTTCTCCAATTCAAGCTGATGGTACGTAGGTAGTTTAATATCTATTATTGCTGGGCTTTACATAAAAATGTTTGGCCTGGTTTCAAAACCTTTGGGTCATTGACTTAGAACAAGCGTAACACAAATATTGCTTGGACAGTCCGGAATAACGGGGAATATAGTGAGATGGGAAGTACAGCTGGAGGTATCCCTTATATATATAGGGCGGATGTTTGGGAGAGAAGACCAAGAAAACCTCCAGATCTCTGAAAGTATAGACAACGCTCTACAGGAACAGAAGAATGGAGATCACAGGCTCTGCCCTCATATGTGTAAGTATTATCTCCTAACCTATTGTACAATGACCAAGTGTAATGTGCAGGTAGTCACCGAGTTAAGAACATCCAACATATGGACGCCTCCTAGATAAGAACAGGGCTTTCCTGCTTGCTCGGAGGCTTGAAGGGGGGAGGGGTGGTTTGCATGACTTGTAGAAGATATTTTGCTAAACACAGCTGAGATTGTGGGTGATCCTAAGAGCTGAGCTGATCTGCAGCCTCTTGTAACTCTGTAATGACCAAGACAAACTGCAGTTGTTTCTTTTTGCATATCAAAGCACAGCTAGCTCCAGAAGTTATTGAATGTCTAGGCTCCACAAAGTTTTTTTTTTGTAATTCTCTCACAGTGAGAATGTTATACAGTAACTGGCACCATGCTGTATAGTAATATGTTGAGACAAACATCTGTCCTAATTGCATTTATTAAAAAAATGTACCTGTTCCAACTTACATGCAAATTCAACTTAAGAACAAACCTACAGTTCCTATCTCGTATGTAACCCGGGGACTACCTGTATTCTTTTATACATTTGACATTTGTTACATTTTACATTTGTTATAATACTGCATACATTTTCCTGCCTTCTAGGATTTCTTGATTTATTTTTGGCATTTCTAGATAATTGTGAAGTATTTTTGAGCCCTTTGTTGAAATAAATTATCATTAAGGAGCATTATGTTTAATTAGACTTATGTTTTGGGTGGATATGGGAAGGCTTGGATATACTGAGATGAGATCCTAACTAGGTAGACACCTGAAGATGGTTTATCCATGACGCCTTTATCTGCCAGGGCTTGGTTATTTTTTTTTAGCTCATGACTCTTTTGTAAAGATTAAAATAAACGCATGGTCCCCAGCCCATAATAGCACACATGGGCAGCTATCCTCATAGAAAGCATGGATTCCCATTGTCTGCATCCTCAGCTGATTTACCTATCCATGAGGAAGAGAACTTCTTGCTGCATCATTGCTTATAACAAAGGACACAATTGGTCTCCTGACTCATAAGCCCTATTTAATGTACAGCACTGCGTAATATGTTGGCGCTATATAAATACTGTTTTTTAATTATAATATTAATATTAAATTAAATTAAAATTAAATTAATATTAAACTGTGAAATACTGAATAATAAATTAATGACACAGCACACGTTATTGGTGCATTGGCCGTATGTCCTTATGTGGACCTTTCTAATGGAATGGTTATCAGCAAGGATGGACATGGAACCTGAACTCCTCTTGGGTGGGTTTAGTAGAAGACCAATTCATAAGGTTCTAGAGTTGGGTTCCAAAGCAGACTTTTACCAGGTCCCGTCCCTTATAGCAATCAATCTATATTATTAGCTAAGGAGAATGGAAATGGAACCCAAACCCCTCTGAAGTGTAGATGACCATTGACTTAAATGCAACAGATCTTGGGGTAAAGAAGTAAACTGATAAGAGGTCTAAAGAGACCCTTTACCAGGCTACACACATCCATCAATCCATAGCAAATATGTGAATGTGTGGTGAGAAATGTTGTGTTATATATACAGTTGGTTGTGTCATGTTTGATTATGTGTCCTTCTTTGATCGCTTTGCACAGGTAATGTTCTTGGCTTCAGTTTGCTCTTCATCCTTCCTCCCAGAGGGGTACTTGTCACACATCAGCCCCCAGGAAGGGCCCAGAGATGACCATTTCCCACCAGAGCCCACAGAGAGATGTGCAGGGAGGAAGCATTGGCGTCTCCGGAATGGTATGACCCTGGATGCCAGCATCATCACCACTGATTATATGGAAAAATAAATACTTTTGCATATTACCCTGGGTATTGATTTCTTTGACTTCACAAACATTTATTAATAACTATAATGATTCTTGATAACCCAGAAGATTTCACTTTCCAGGGATACAGATTAAAAGCAACCCTGATGGCAAACCATGCATGTCAACAACAATTTTTCCGTAAGAATATCAATGTTACTTATTTGAAAAAACCACCCAAGCCTAGCCAGCAAGGGAGTGAGGTGCAAGTGAAGTCTGACCATTCATTTCCACCTTTCTCTTTTTTAGCTAATCCAGTCCATGTGCTTGTACCTGGCTCCCCTGCACCCAAAATTTGCCCCTGACTCCTTTGCTGGTTAGCCCAGGCCCTTGCACTTTTGCAAATTTGGAAGTAAAAATTCTGACTTCAGATCAGAGTGGTCAATAAAACTGGCTGCATTCTGAATTTGTATTGTTTAATGATCTATACCATACTCGTCATTTACAGATATAGTACAGATAAAGTACAGATATGGTACGGCTCTGCTGACATTGTACAGGTTTCTCTAGACTTGTCAATGTCTGGTGGCAGGATTGGCTGAGCCCTACTATACTTGTCAGTATTATTATTGTGATGTCAGAGAGAAATTCAGATTGCTTAAAATCTAAGTACTGATCCAAGATCAGAATTGCTACCATCAAAAATCAACTCCACTCGGAACTTTACAACGACCATCAGCTGTTTGGGCGGGGTATAAAGTTTACATAATACGGGGCCCAGAAATTTCTGGCCCTGCTTCTAGCATCATATTTATATGATACTCATACCCACTACCTGTAATTCCTCCTCTTCATAAATGTACATATCCCCTCTATTCCTTGTACTTCATAAGAGTTGCCTATAAACTCCTCTCCTCACTAACACCTCCACAGCTGTGAGACAAAGAATACGAGCCTTCTTCTTCTTACTCTGGTGCTTTAAATCCAGCATGGCTTTCAACAAGAAAACGAGTGGGAAGATGTCGTTGATTACACTGTTTTTCCCCTATAGTCTTTAACACGTGTCCCTAAT
>NC_092861.1:9741353-9746202 GCF_032062135.1 Pyxicephalus adspersus | reverse complement strand
CTAATCTTTGACTTTTTCCCTTTTGAGAAATAAGGACAGTAAACCTGAGCACAGTGTTTCTCATGAATGAGCAGATTTTGCTTCTTTTATGTGATGGATGAGGGGAGATGTTGAATGATGTGTGCTTGGCTGCCCATAGCCTACCTGTGTTTACATATGTTGCCCACCCGATGCTCTCAACTCCAGTGGCTTGTAATTCTTAGGACTTTATGAGATTAAGAGGTACCAGCGGATTAAATAGACAGAAACCTAAAAACTTTATAAGAAGCCCCGCTTTTCAAAAAGGTCTTTTTCTTGGTGTGTAGAAAATAAATCTAGCGTTATAACTCCACCATTGGACTTTCCAGGCCAATAACCACAAATTTACTTAACTTTTACAAATAATAAAAGTTTATAAATTTTATTGAAACAATTATTAAAATATGTAAATACATTTAAAACTTAGATTAAAAATGTGCAAACCCTATAAAATTCCTGTTAGGGTCACCCCACTTGGGTGTTCCCTCTCTGTATCAACGCGTTTCACGGATAAGTCCGGCTTCATCAGGAAATGTAACAGGAGTATTTGGTGTTTGACGCACATGAAGTCTCACCTATACTAGGTGGTAATGGACAGAGACAGCAAAATTGAAAAGGTTTCCAATGATTCTATTCAAATGTTTACGAAAATCCTCTTTATCAATTTCCTATTTCTTTTCTTATATTTGCATGATTTCACTAAGGGTAACAGCCCATTCGAGTCCACTTGTAATCATATTGTGCTCATCCATATAAAGATCGAATCCATCACCCATTAATAAACTAATAGAGGACTTTCGTAAACATTTGAATAGAATCATTGGAAACCTTTTCTACTTTTCTGTCCGTTACCACCTAGTATAGGTGAGACTTCAAGGCAACTTTTCCATTGCAAGGGATATTTCCCTTGACTTAGTGAAATGATTTTCTTGCACATGATTGAGAATTCTTTGCAAAGTGAATTTTTTACTCCATTTTTTAATTAAGTCAATTATTATAAATGTGATTCACCTCTGTAGGTGAACAACATAACTCTTTTAGTAAATGAGCCTAGTATGTGAATCAATATGGTAATAGTAAATCACATTTAACACAGTCATAATATGAAAAAGTGGTGAATGTGTAACTGGAAATAATTGTCCTTATTTCACATTTATGTCTCTTCTCTATCCCTGATTAGCCATAGCAGAAAATGGCATCCAGGCAAGCACTCTCTAACATTTACATTTTGTATTTCCTTTATCTCCCTGTTAGTTGGTCTAAGCTATCCCTATCTTGCTCATCAACACAGCAGAACATAATGGTGCTTTGTCTAGTTGTATTCCTTCTTTTATAGAGGCTGCACTGATGTCACCCTTTTGTAGAAGATGGAGAAAGGTGTGATAATGCAGACATCTGTTGATGGCAGGTTTCTCTAGACTTGTCAATGTCTGGTGGCAGGATTGGCTGAGCCCTACTATACTTGTCAGTATTACTATTGTGATGTCAGATAGAAATTCAGATTGCTTAAAATCTAAGTACTGATCCAAGGTCAGAATTGCTACCATCAAAAATCAACTCCACTCGGAACTTTACGACCACCGTCAGCTGTTTGGGCGGGGTATAAAGTTTACATAATACGGGGCCCAGAAATTTCTGGCCCTGCTTCTAGCATCATATTTATGTCATAATTCATAAATGTACATATCCCCTCTATTCCTTGTACTTCATAAGAGTTGCCTATAAAAAAATTCTTCCTCTGGTGCTTTAAATCCAGCATGGCTTTCAACACGAAAATGAGTGGGAAGATGTCGTTGATATCACTGTTTTTCCCCTATAGTCTTTAACACGTGTCCCTAATAAATTACTGCTGCCCTGGGTTTAGGAAACCCATCCCTGTCTCTGCGTTTTGGGTTGCATCAGATAGCCAGTTACAAATATCCTTTACTTATACAGGCCATTCACCATATGTAAAGTTAAATGATCCAGCAGGTTGGCATGTCAAACGTCATTTGTTAGAATGGAAAACAATTCTGTTTCTGCAAGGCCACAAGAACAGTTTAGGATCTACTGAAGTGGACCCAGACCTTCCTGGCCATGGCCAAGACACTTTACATGGTAGGAAAGCACTTCACAAATGTCTTTACCACCAGATCTAGCACATGCACAAAGCAGTAAACATGAGTGAATTTTCTCAGATGCAATATTGGTCCTGCTGTCAGCAACCACATTGCAAATTTAGTTTAAGTAAGAGGGGAAGAGCCAGTGTGCAATTTAATTTTTGCATGGCAGAAAGAAACCCGCCTGTAGCGTGACATTTCTCAGACCCAGACTGACTAGATGGAGGATTGTATGTCAATATTGGGGAATATAACAGCTTTACTGGATTGGAGCCCAACGCACAGGGAGGTGTGAGAGCCACGCAAGACGTTCCATCAATGGGACGTAAAGGTCATGTACTGCCCCTAACCAAAGTCACTGCTTCAGGTATCTGTGATTTAATGGACCTGGCTACAAATTAAAAATTTAAGGTAAGGGGACACATGTTTGTAGAATGCAGGAATTACATGGTTTCAGTGGGGTTGAGCACGTTCTAAGTTCTTTAAAAAAGCTGGCTTCCACCAACTTGTTTAGCAGTTACTCTATCACCAATAGCTTGGTACACCAGAACATGGCTAGGCGAATATTTCTGTATCATTGCCAAACATTCTCTAGTAGTTGACAGACAACTACTAGATGATGAAGAGATGGAATAAAACTGCGAGAAGTGAAGATGGTCCTCCCTGTTCATCTATAGCACAATACCAAGCCCAAATGACAACTGAACCCCAAGAGCAACAACAGGAGCAACAGTAGCACATCATGAGTAGTAGCACCAATCTTTGACTTTTTCCCTTTTGAGAAATAAGGACAGTAAAACTGAGCACAGAGTTTCTCATGAATGAGCAGATTTCGTTTTTTTTATGTGATGTATGAGGGGAGATGTTGAATGATGTGTGCTTGGCTGCCCATAGCCTACCTGTGTTTACATATGTTTCCACCTGATCCTCTCAACTCCAGTGGCTTGTAATTCTTACGACTATGTGAGATTCAAAGGTACTGGCGGATTAAATAGGCAGACCACTGAAAACTTTATGAGAAGCCCCGCCTTTAAAAAACATCTTTTTCTTGGTGTGTAGAAGATAAATCTAGCGTTATAACTCCACCATTGGACTTTCCAGGCCAATAACCACAAACTTACTGAACTTTTACAAATAATAAAAGTTCATGAATTTTATTGAAACAAATATTAAAATATGTAAATACATTTAAAACTTGGATTTAAATGTGCAAACCCTATAAAATTCCTGTTAGGGTCACCCCACTTGGTTGTTCTCTCTCTGTATCGACGCGTTTCACGGATAAGTTCTGCTTCTTCAGGAAATGTAACAGGAGTATTTGGTGTTTGACGCACATGAAGTCTCACCTATACTAGGTGGTAATGGACAGAGACAGAAAAGTAGAAAAGGTTTCCAATGATTCTATACAAATGTTTACTCTTTATCTTTATCCTCTTTATCAATTTCCTATTTCTTTTCTTATATTTGCATGATTTCACTAAGGGAAACAGCCCATTCAAGTCCACTTGTAATCATATTGTGCTCAAGCATATAAAGATCGAATCCATCACCCAATATTAAATTAATCGAGGATTTTCGTAAACATTTGAAAAGAATCATTGGAAACCTTTTCTACTTTGCTGTCTCTGTCCGTTACCACCTAGTATAGGTGAGACTTCATGTGCGTCAAACACGAGATATTGCTGTTACACTTTCTGAAGAAGCGGAACTTATCCGTGAAACACGTCGAAACAGAGAGGGAACACCCAAGTAGGGTTCGCACATTTTTAACCAAAGTTTTAAATGTATTTACGTATTTTAATATTTGTTGTCTAGAAACAAAAGAGGGGATTGAGAACCTGTGCCTTCAGAGAGAGTGATAATAAGTGTCGTGAGGTACTCAGGCTCCACGGTAATGTATCACAATCACTCTCTTCATTCACCGCCTTTCTGTACTGAGATGATGAATGAGTCAGACAGTCCATAAAGGACAAAGCTTGGCTAGGAGGAATCTGCCTATACCTAACTTGTGAAATCATGGACATCTTTCTGTGGTGGTAGCTTAGTACTGGTGCTGCTGGTGCCCTCCTTCATGCTGCTATCTAAAGGTTGGTTTAGTTTGATCAAGAACCCTCTACTGACTGCTGGTAACTTGTAATAACTTCTTTCATTGCCAGTCATATTTCAACATTTTCAGACCAGCATATGGATTGATTTACTATTACTAAAGAATTATAAGCTGTTGACATGGCAAAGGCAACTTTTCCATTGCAAGGGATATTTCCCTTGACTTAGTAAAATGATTTCCTTGCACATGATTGAGTATTCTTTGCAAAGTGAATTTTTTACTCCATTTTTTAATTAAGTCAATTATTATAAATGCGATTCACCTCTGTAAGTTAACAACAATAATCTTTTAGTAAATGAGCCTAGTGTGTGAATAAATATGGTAATAGTAAATCACATTTAACACAGTCATAATATGAAAAATGGTGAATGTGTAATTGGAAGTAATTGCTATTATTTCACATTTATGTCTCCTCTCTAGCCCTGATTAGCCATAGCAAAAATGGCATCCTGGCAAGCACTCTAGCATTTACATTTTGTATTTCCTTTATCTCCCTGTTAGTTGGTCTAAGCTATCCCTATCTCACTCACCAACACAGCAGAACATAATGGTGCTTTGTCTAGTTGTATTCCTTCTTTTATAGAGGCTGCACTGATGTCACCCTTTTGTAGAAGATGGAGAAAGG
>NC_092861.1:9738584-9739108 GCF_032062135.1 Pyxicephalus adspersus | reverse complement strand
GCAAGAATGCACATGCAACCCAAACTTATCAAAAGTGTAGCTGGGTTCAGGCTTTGCAATGGACCTTGGGATAAGGAAGTAAACTGGTAAAGTATCAAGGGGAACCTATTACCGGGTCTCCTATAGAAATCAAATTGAAGCAATTCTTTTAAAAGGCAATTGCATATACAAATAGTGAATGGGTTGAAATAAACTAGGACCAGTTCAATTTATGGATAAAATCTGTAGATCATTCAAATCCATAGCTGTTAGGTTAGACATTTGGAATTTTCATATAAATATTTCATCAAACAATGTTTCACACCAATACACAGAATAAGGGAAGGCTAGACCTCGTTTAAGATTTTATTTCTGTCTTTCCATCTTTTTACCACCAGCGTGAGAAGTGTGAACTCCATAATTACAAGTGCTTAAGTATTTGTAGCCATTAAGCCTGGAGGTTTCAGAGCTTTTGGGCAAATTGCAGAAATGTTGTGTTATATATACAGTTGGTTGTGTCATGTTTGATCATATGTCTTTATTTG
>NC_092861.1:9719533-9737804 GCF_032062135.1 Pyxicephalus adspersus | reverse complement strand
ATGGATTGTGACTACACCTTCACAATGGAGACTGAACTGGTCACTGTGGGCTGTACCTGTACCCACTCCCTATACACCTACTACTGATCACCTGCTGCGACAGTCCGCTGTGTGTGATAGAAGCCAGTGTTCACAGTGCATTCATCTATTCCAACCAATCAGAGCATATCTGAGTATTCTAAACTAATAACAGCTGAGCACTGGTTGGTTGATATAAAGCATGTTATCATTAATTTCTGCATTCTTTTATAAAAAAAAAGTAAATTAAGTAATTTCTTAATGAAATGAGATAGGATTTGAGTTTTAAATACTTACATTTTACATTGTCTTACAACCATTGTCATTGAGATAGAGCGTGATGGGCAAGCTAAAATGCTACACTGGTCACCAGAACAGGAATGGAAGGAAAACCTTTTTTGGGGGAATTTATTTCAGTGATAATTGTCTGAGAGGATCCTCATTCTCCAGAAAATAATTTTCACTTGTCATATTGTTTCATTTTCAGAACGGGAAGTGTCACTAGTGCCCACAGTATGGTACACAGACCTCAATAGCACATAGCCCCAAAGGATTCAGATTCAAGTAGAATGCAGTCCCCATGAAGACACCACCCTAACTGAACACACACCCCCTTAGGACACTATTGTTTGCTATCATATGCTTGTAAAATCAAATTTACTGGTCTTATTTACACATTCACATTTATTGAACTTTTACCCATGATACTCTTTTTTTAATAACTTTTCAAAAAGTGTGAATTTTGGGTGAAAGTTGTATAATTCTTTTGTGATAACATTTATAAATTGACCCATTGTTGATTTTTACTCTGCTCTATCCATGTCTTGGCTATACATATACTTTATTCTCTTTGGTAAACATCAGTCTGCAAAATGCAGTTTTAAAGTGTTGTAACATTGAAATTGTTACAAATATTTTAATAAAATGAATACTACTAATGTTATACAGAACATTTTTATATATTTATTTTAATGTTATTTATAGAATGTAAACTGTTATTATAAAATAAATATTTTTGCATGTTATCCAGTGTATTGATTTATTTGATTTCAGGTCCCATTAACAGATACCAGAGCACCTTGTAATCAGCTTTTCTTTTCCTACACTTCTCAATTAAATATATTTTTTAATAATATGCGGTACATTTTTGCAATGCATACACATTCACCTATGGTTTATCCCTTTAAAACCTCTGCAACTACAGCAAAATACATTTTAATCTGTCAGAAATGCACACAGCATCCAAGTCCTGTTGTGGGCTGTGTACACTCTAACTCCATATGCATTTTATTTTATCCTATGCATTTTATTCCATTTTGTCTTGAGCGGTAATTATTACCTGTATGTCCTAATAGTAATTTACAGTAGACTTATCAATGAAGTTTACAATCATCAATAGGATATATGCAACATTAACAAACACATTATTATTGTTTGATACTACCATAAACAAACTGTTGTTGTTTTACACCTGATTTTACCTCATTTACCCTCAGAACAAAAAAGAAAATAATTTCTGTGATTTTACTTTGTTAACAGTCACAGATAGTTTTTCCTGCTGTTGCTAATAAAATGAACCAGTTTTCTTATATTGTGATTTTTTTTTTTCGGGCGAAATTCAAAATAGTTTCTTCAGCCAGAATCCATCTGCTCACCTTCATTTATGCAGATAGTGGTTGTGGTGGTGAAAGTGCAAATATTGCTTGCCATCAGACACAGGCGGCTGAACCATGTCACCAATCCAACATTGATTGGCCCCACACTGGTTGCAGACAGCATAGTCCATTTTGTAAATGACTTTTTAATTCCATCTGATGCACTGAATAATCTTTCTGACATGAGATTCAATGGTGGAAAATAGAGCACCTGGATTGCATATTCTGACCCTTCTGGCCAAGCATCAAGTTTCTTGGCCCACTAATCCATGAGGTTGAGGGATATGCAATCTGCCACTTCGCGGTATGCCAAATAAGATGATACCATCTGCCCTATCTGATCTTCTAACATTCCACTCTTACCCTCAGCATGACCCCATAGGTGTCTACTAGACTCATGACCTGTGTCACCTTCTGGCATCATAGGTGACAATTCTTTACCCAGTACCTCCTTCTGTTATTCTTCTTCCCCATAATTTACGTGTACCCCACCTCCCTCTGCCTCCTGCTACGATGGAAGTCACCTCTCTCCACTCACTCCTCCATAGTTGTCAGACAGAGGATGTGTCTTCGTCTTCTATCCTCCAGTTTACCAAATTCAGGATAACTTCTATCATGAAAATGAGCAGTTTTTTCCACTAGTAGCTTGGTTAGGAAAGTGTTCAGTTGTCATCCCAAAGGATGGCTTGCAGTGTACATCTGTTTCCTTGCCAAACATTCTCCAATGGAGGACTAACAACTACCAGATGAAGAAAGAGGATGAGGAAGAAAATTATGCATGAGAAGTGAACAAATTCCTCCCCAATAACACTTGAACCCATCAGGCAACAACAGGAACAACAGTAGCAGATCAGAAGTTTTAGCACCATTGTTTTAGTTTTGCCCTTTTAAGAACTAAAGGCAGAGAAAATGGTGGCTGATGCTTCTTCATGTGCTCGATAAGGAAGATGTTGATGAAAGGAGCATACAAAAATCCTCATGCAGGTGACACCTAACCTGACTTAAATGACTTGAAGCTTTCAAATCGGATGGGTGTGAGATTTAGAAACTCCTGAAGCTTCAGGATCCAAAGTTTTGTAGATGCATAGTACCTTATCTCTTTACCTCTTTACCACCAGTGTCCTTCTCATTAGTCTCACCCTGTTCCCATGCCTTGTCCAGGACAATATTATCATTGTTGTCTCACTCTGACCCAGAATATGCATAACATTTGCCACCAGGTGCTGCTTGATTACCTGCTGTTTTCTGAGACTTGATTTTTGTAATACACCGCCATCACCTCCACTGCCCCCAACAACACCACCTCTACTCCAACCAGCAGATATAGCTGCCAAAACAACACAGTGAATAACAATTATGCCACTATGCCACTATCAATACTCTCCTCCTCTGTACTTTTCTCATGCAGCTTCTCCAGATTGAATAAATGTGCAATTTCACACAGCTCCCTCTACCTCATTAGTTGTTGTTTCCTGTGAATCACACAAAGCGCTTCTCTTGATTTCCTAAGAGAAGAATACTGTCTGGAAACAGAAGAGGGGATGAAGAACCTGTGCCCTCAGAGAGGGTGGTTATGAGTGGTGCAGAAGAGGGCTCCAGGGTAATGTGTCACAGTCACTGTCTTCATTTTCTCGATGTAGCTTAGATGATGAATGAGTCAAATAATCCATATAGGACGACGCTTGGTTGGGAGGAATCTGCCTGTTGCTACCTTGTGAAATCATGCAAAATGGGACCTCTTTCTGTCTGCTACAATTTGTGGTATGGGCTTATTACTGGTGCTCTTTCTCCTGCTGCTATCTATAGGATGGTAAATTCTTAAACAATACAGTTTTCCCAATGCAAAGGATATTTGCCTTAGCTTAGTAAACAAGGTGCAGCTTTGCTAATTTCAACCATCCAATAATGTACAAGCATTTTTACATTTCTTTCCACATGATTGGGTATTCTTTCAAAATGAATATTCACTGCATTTACTGAGCTGCAAGGTAATAAATCTCCCTATTAGTTGCTCAAGGCAGTCCCCATCTCCCCCACTAATACAGCAGAACAAAACAGTGCTTTTTCTACCAGGAAAACTGTACATGTATGAAATACACATGAGATGGTACAAGATAATATTAAAAGTGTGGTGTAATCCTTTCATTATCATTATTGGCAGAAAAAAAAACGTTGAGTATCACTGACTCATTTTTCTGATGACTTTGGACTGTCCGGAATGGCTTTGTAATAAATTACACAGATTTTCTCCAATGAAAGAATAAGATGACACAATTGCAATACTGATAAGTTCCATTTATGAGCAGCCCATGGAACAAAGTTTCTCTTCATCACAAGAAGGAACAATGCTGCATAAATCCGAAAACTTCATAGTCCAACTTGAGGTGCACATTTTAGGCAAAGCGGAAAGCACCGTTCATTTTCCTACAAAGCATTGGATTCAAGAGAAAATGATCAGAGGATGCTATAATAAATGTCATAGATAAGCACAGCACAGCAGTTATATACGATGATAAGACCCAAGAGAGAGATAATCTTGGGGAAGTACAAAGGATGGTGAGTTGCTGTTGAATCCATTGATGTGATGTAACACAAATATTGCTTGGACAGTCCGGAATGACGAGGATTATAGAGAGATGGGAACTACAGCTGGGGGTACTCCTTATTTATATAGGGCAGATGCCTGGTACAGAAGACCAAGAAAACCTCCAGATCTTTTAAAGCATAGACAATGCTCTACAGGGACAAAAGAATGGAGATCACAGGCTCTATCTTCATCTATGTAAGTAATCCCACCTATCCTATGTCTATACATTATCCAAGAGTAATATGTTTTTTTTAGAGTTTCATACTGGATAGATATTTCTGTGTTTCTCCAAATAAAGCTTCTGGTACGTAGGTAGTGTATTATCTGCTATGCCTGGGTTTCTTATAAAAATGTTGGACCTGACTTCATTACTTTTGGCACATAGACCTAGAACAAGCATGTGATATGTCAGAATTCTTTATTTCTAAACTTTTCTAGATCAGAGAAGCCAAAACATCTACATGAACTTCAGGGGACTAACATATTCATAGAAGAGTTTACCAATGGAATCCTAGCAATGGCTGGTTTACTCTGTCCTTTGAAAGCAAAGTCCCATACATTCTGCAGCTTCCCATTGATTGTTGTTACTTAGTATTATTATTGTAGCCTGTAGCAAGAATAACAGGATTTATTGGAAACGGGGACATGTGGCATTGGCAGTGGCATTGACTCATAGGATTCTTTGAGCTTTGGGAATTTCATGGATCAATCTGATGTATAATTAAACCTTATGTTCATTTAGACTATAATACACTTTGTTCTGAGTAGATACTGTATGTATAGAATGGCTTGGCTAAGCTGAGATAAGATCTTGAATAGGTAGACTCCCGAATAATATACGGCTGAGACTAGGGGTTAGATGTACTTTTTTTACTTTTTCTTTAAAATGTTTTGAAAAGAATAAATTAAATGGGAAGTCTCCTTTAAAATCTATAGTCCACCATGTCAGACAAATGTACTGATGTCTCAGTGAATAGCAGGGATTTATTTGGATTGCTTCCCCTGCAGCTGATATGCTTATCCACTCAAGCATGATGATGCGGTTCTCTTCACACCTTACCACACCACATCACTGCAGAAGGAGTACCAGCTCTCCCTTCCGGAGAATGGGTTACCCACTGAACAAGCCAATAAGTTACTGGCATGGCATATGGCCTTATCAGTGCATTGCAAATTCATAATATAGCTGCACTTCCAGTGGTTGGGAATAGTGGGAGGCAAACACTCTACAACACAGCTAGGAGCAAAGAAATAAACTTATAGGGGCACTGGAACCCTTGTATCAGGACCCTTTTAGCAATCAATATACATTTTGGCCTACAAGAATGTACATGGAACCCAAACTCATCATATGTGTAGATGGACATGGACATTGACCAGGGCAATTGACCCTGGTGTAATGAAGTAAACTGATAAGGGGTAACTATTACCAAATTTCCTATAGCAATCAATCTAGAGCCAATATTTTAAAAAGCATTTGAGTATACAAGTAATGAATAGGTTCAATACATGGGGAAAAAGGCTGTAGATCCCATTCAAATCCATAGTTGTTAAATTGGAAGTTTAAGTTGTTCATATAATTTTTATCATCAAACAATGTTTTACACCCATACTCAGAGTAGAGTATGAACGTCCAATAAATCCCCAACTAAACCTTAAAGGAGTTTTATTCCTTCCCAATTTTATCCAAAAGTGGGAAAAAAGTTTTTGAATTGACATAGACTGGGAGTTACCAAAGGAGGACTTCATCTTTTCACCAGGCACTGTGAGAAGTGTGAGCTCCACATAAGTGCTCAAAAATTGGTAGGGATAAAGCCACGCAGGATATTGCAGTGATTTCAGGGAAGTGTCAGTTGTTGCAGAAATGTTGTGTTATATATACAGTTGGTTGTGTCAGGTTTGATCATGTGTCCTTCTTTGATCGCTTTGCACAGGCAATGTTCTTGGCTTCAGTTTGCTCTTCATCCTTCCTCCCAGAGGGGTACTTGTCACACATCAGCCCCCAGGAAGGGCCCACAGATGACCATTTCCCACCAGAGCCCACAGAGAGATGTGCAGGGAGGAAGCATTGGCGTCTCCGGAATGGTATGACCCTGGATGCCAGCATCATCACCACTGATTATATGGACAGTGTGCTGGAGACTGCAGATATTAACACTCGCTCTCTGTCACCCTGGGAATTCAGGTAATATTTCTTTGAAAGAATTTTACATACTCCATACCCCAACATGCTTATCTGTCATCTTTGGTATTTGCTGTAAAGACTGGTCCCGCCAAAATAAAGTTGTGCTAAAAGCCCCCTATACACCTATGTGTGTGCACTTAAGCTGTCGGCTTGCATTGCATTATTTTCTATTATTTTCCTATAGAGCCTGAACATAGATTCATATATTCCATTGCAGCCACATCATCAAGTCTTCTTCTCTAGGCCTTTGTATTGGATTGCACCTTCTCATCACATGATTCTATACCACCTAGCCTCCATTTAATGCTCCCAGATTTGAGGTTGCTTTGTAGTTGCACCAATGAACACACTGATCTGCATTTCACATTTTTTTCAGACTCAACACAGATCCCGACAGATTCCCATTTGTGATCTCAGAAGCTGACTGCTTCACCTTTGCCTGTGTGGACTCAGAGGGTAATGGGGACCCAGATCTGATCTCCTATCCCATCCAGCAAGAGATGATGGTTCTTCGGCGCCATCCGATCGATTGTGACTACACCTACACAATGGAGACTGAACTGGTCACTGTGGGCTGTACCTGTACCCGCTCCCTATACACCTACTACTGATCACCAGCTGCGACAGTCTGTTGTGTGTGATAGAAGCCAGTGTTTACAGTGCATTCATCTATACCAACCAAACAGAACATGTCTAACTGTTCTAAACTAATACCAGCTCAGCGCTGATTGGTAAAAATATGGGTTAAAGCACTATATATTTTTTTCAGCTTTTTTACTCTTTTTAAGAATTGTATCGAAACCAAGTATTTCTTCTCTTTAGCTGTAGATAGGGATAGTGTATTAAACAGTTAAAACCCCAGAAAGGTGTTTATTGCTGTCTGTGTTCCCGCCTGTGACCATTAGGACACACGCACTAATTGGACATATTCCACAATGGGACGCAGCCACCATAGGTCATAGACCCCCATAGGACACACTCACCCAAAATATATAGACCCCCTAGCTATAGGACACATTTCCCCATAGTACACAGACTCCAACAGGACATAATCCCAAATAGGATGCAGTCCCCATAGGGACACACACAATATTTAGACACATTCCACCACAGTACACAGTCACCGTAGGTCATACATCCCATAGGCACATTGCCTAATAGGACACAGTCCTCCAAAATATAAAGACTCTAATAGGGCACATTTCTGCATAATACACAGAGTCCAATAGGACCCATTCTCCCACAGTACACATAGTCCAACAGGACTTATTCCCACTCTGCAGTCATAGACCCCCATAGCATACAGATACCAACAGGACATAGACCCCAATTGGATGCAGTCCCCAAGGAACACACACCGTAATTAGATACATTCCACCTTGGGATGCAGTCACCATAGATTAAAGACCCCATAGGACATAGACCCCAATAGGACACCGTCCTCCAAAATTTACAGACTCCAAAAGAATACAGTCCTGAATAGTACACAGGCCCCAATAGAACACAGTACCCAATCGGACACATTTCCCCATAGTACACAGACCCCAACAGTAGACAGTCCACATAGGGTAAAGACCTCCATCCATAGGGTACATACTTTATAGTACATAGACCCCAATTGGACGCAGTATCATAGGATACAGTCCCCTATACTTCACAAACAGCATTTTCTACTTCGGAGCTTGGCATTTTATACCTCAGGTGCCATTTGTAGTGTTACCCAAAAGATTAAAGATCATCAGTCTACAAAATGATTCCCATTAAAACAAAACTGTAATAAATCCTGTTAAAAATTATCCAGTATGTTAAGTATTGAAACAAATTTCTATGTTTAATAAAAAAATGTGGCCTTTGCATTACTCTCTACATGTGGATCTCCGTTAGTGTGCAAACAGATTTTTTCACGTCGGAAGACAATAATAAATCCATCTTAAAGCTGATTTACAACATGTAATTTAGATGTATGCGTGCAGATGAATCATTATAATATACATAGTCCACAATGGGTCAAGGCATTACATACAATTTTTCATTTTGTTTGTAACACTGAAATAAATATATTATTATATTTATACAACTAATATTATTGATATGCTTTTATTTATTTATACTTATTGAAATGTTATTTATAGAGTGTGAACATTTATTTAAAATAAAAATTATTTAATAATATAAAAAAACTTTTGTTGGATGTTCTTCTGTGTATTATTTTCTCTGACTACATATATTTTTTTAATGAATAGAAAGACCTTAGTAATTAAGAAGATTTACGCTTCCAGTCAGGGTGGTCATCAGTGAGGGACAAGGGGTACTTGTACTGGGCCCCGATCACAACAGCTTGACCTTTGCAATGCTGAATCTTTTAGACAAGGGGATGGGTCAAAAATTTTACCTAGTATGGGGCCCAGAAATTTCTGATAGTGGCCATGTTTCTAGGAATAAATATACAGACCATGGCCTTATTTCAACAACAATCTTTCCATGTTTATGGGTGAATTTTCTGCAAGTTTTTTGCCTGTGTATACACCCTAAAGCAATGAGACTTTTCCTGGGCACCACCATCTTGGATGTGCTGTCATGGTGAGTTGACTGGAGTAGTAGTAGGCACATTGAAAGACAATGAAAAATCAAAAAACAAATAGGAGAGAAAAAAAGTTTTTGGAAATCCTTCAGCATAGTCTTTATGACTAAAATAGACTAAAGAAACTCTTTCACAGTTTTACATTTATATCTTCTAATCTGCCCTAAAGGTGTCTCCCCTTTAGGTCAGTTAAGCCAAACTCTATAGTTTTATGTACCAAAAACTATTTAGAAGAAATAGGGAAGACAGCAGGGTTTTTGCAGCAAATTTTTATTGTAATCATATCACAGATAGTAGTAGTGTTCTTAGCAAACTAGACAATGAATTCCTATGGCTTTTTCATGTTAGTATAAGTTCATAAAGTAGTGTTCCAAAGACAGTTCCAAATAACCCGACGCATTTTGCCTGCTTCAGCTTCCTCAGGGGGGAGTATGTGATATATAGCTGAGGTTGTATGAAACTACTGATGTTAAAGGCGTATCTTCTAGAAGCTCAATCTGGAAAGCAGGAAATATTTATGGTTAATATTTGGGTGGTTGGAGTAGGATAGTAGGAGAAGAGTGCAACTTGCTGTTGGCTGTGGAGCACAGAAGAATGACTGCTGCACATCTGCATCCTGATACGGGTTGGGCTAGGAAGCTATTTGTGATTGTTTCCAAATGAACGAACAAGTGCTATACACATAGCATCATTCTGTTTTATAGAAAAGGAAAGAGGGTGTGCAAGCAGTACCCCCATGGTAGATTGATAGACAATATTGGAGGACAGTTGTGGACACGTTAGATTTTTGTCGGTGATGAGCATGACCATTAGTCAACAATCACCTGACATTTGTACATAGCCTAAAAGATGTAAAGAGTAGTACTACACGTTGGGGATATATGGAAAGGTGACTAATCAATGATGGTTTCTAAAGCTACGTACACACTTCCAATTATTATCGTTGGTAAACGAACGACGAACGATCCTGCACGATATCTGCGAACGATCGTATAGCACCGATCCTGTACATACAGATAACGACATGATCGTTCGTAGATATTGTACACACAATAGATGCGATCGTTTGAATGATACAGGAAGTTACGTGCACCACAGGAACGTTCGTTCATCACGCATGCTCAGACCATGGACGATCAATGAACGATCGTACACACGAACGATGGTGAACGATCGTCGTCCAATCTGATCCGCCGGTCCGGTCGTTCATTTCCAACGACTTTCCTCGTTCGTCTGCGTCGTTGGTTACTTTTTTTACGAACGATTTTTGCCCAATCGATCGTTCGTCGTTCGTTCGTCGTTCATTTTGAACGATAAAAATTGGAAGTGTGTACGCAGCTTAAGGCAGATAAAAAATGGGTTTTAAGCATTTTTTTTAATTTGTGGAAAGTAGCAGAAAAGCTACATAGAAAAGTAAAAAGGGCACATGAACTGAACATGGCAGCTTGAACGTACTTCTCTCCTGAGCTCCCACTGCTTTCTCAGGAGGTCCCATCACTGGGCACCCAAGCATCCATGAGTCATGCCCAGATGTCAGAAAGAAAGTACAACCCAAATGGAGAACGGAGGACAGGGGATTTGGTGGTTCATGCTCCATCCAGAGCTGCAGAAACCAGATGTGGGATTGGAAAATATGGCTCTAATACCACCTGACTTGATTTCATTTTCTTTCCTGTCTTAGCATGGTCAGGAATCACATTATATGGAGTAGCATCCAACTCCTGAGAGTGGGTCCTATCCAGTGGGTCCTAGGGGTAAAGCTTTACCCCTACCCTGGATCTTCAAGACCCCATAACCATGGATCACTTGAGGTCTGGTGAGGCAAGCAATCCCTCTGTTAGAATCACACAAATATTCAGCTATATTTCCTGCTGTGGCCCTGGACTTCTCAGACCGGATACAGACACAGTAATTAACTTTGCTCATCATAGCCCTACTTTCCAGCAAGTATCCCAACATGCTATTCTCAACTTATTGTAGACACTGTATACTAAAGCTGAACTAGAGGAAATGATCTCTAAATATAATTTTATGAGGATTTTTTTAAAGATAAAATACAGTGAAAAAAGGAACACTACACAAATAATAAAAGACACATAAAAAAACAAAGTGACAAAAAAAATGATAAATTAAGTAAATTAAACGACTTTAATCACCCTTTCCTTAAAAATCAATATTATTATATCTCATGAAAAATGACATCATAATAAAAGTATCTGCCTGTAGATATGAGCAGACAAAGAAATCTCCTTAGGATCCCTTTTTATCCATTGATACCACTTGGGGACATTTTGGTCCTAGTGAGTCCTTCGGTCTATCTAGGTCATCCAGAAAAAACATAACCTCATATCCAGTTTCTATAGCACCAATCCTGCATTTCTGAAGTTTTTGGCTTTCCTACATTTACTAGCTTGAAAAAAGTTTGCCTCTGCTAGGGAATCCCCTCATTACTAATTAACTTGGCAGTTGTGATTGCTGGACACACAACAGCAACAATCTGTGTTGTCAGGGTCAGGTAATAAAGTGATATCATATAGTGATAAATCTGACATGTTACACAGGTGTCAAAGCGGCAAATAAATCAAAGAGCGTTCCCCTAATATACCAAAGTAATGCTAGCTCATGTTATATACAAATATTAAAAAAAAAATAAAAAATAGTCACATATTTAGATATTCTCATAAATATGGCCATATATTGTACCATAGAGATTCATCATCATAGTGTTAGTCAATAAATATTCTGACCTCCTGTCCTGCCATATTGTTTCAGGTCTCACGGGTGACATAATCATTTTGAAAAAAAATGGAATTTACATTGGATTAGCCAGTCCATGGTGAACGTATGTTTGGTGTGAATGGCTGTTGGTTTCCCCTACGTTTCTAGTTTTATAAAGTAGTATTCCCCAGTTGGTCAGTTTTTATCCCAAAACAATGCCGCATCAAAAATATTAACCTTATGGAAGACAAAACAAATGTGACAAGATTTTCAAGGCATCAAGAAAAACAATGCTTTATAGTATAGGATGAAATACATACAATTTAATAGAAATTAATAGAAAATATTTTTATATTCTTAGTCTTTTTTTACTGGATTTACCTACAGAGGAGAAAGTAAGGAATATGGAGACATTTGTCCAACATGAATATGGTGGAGGTATAGTGTAAAGGTTCCACATCCCCATACAATTATACAATGTTCTGTTCCAAAATGGAAAGGTCTTTAAAGGCAGTACAATTAATTACATCAAAGACTCATAAAAAAACATAATTTATTCCAATTGAAATACTAAAACATGCATAGCATTTCCAAGTTGTGTTCTAAATGCATTTGGCAAAGCCCATCCGTTGTTCTTAACACGCTTCACGGTTACTTTCTCCACTTCTTCAGATGGGAAATTTGATCACAACTATAAATAATTAGACTGACTCAACTAAACTCATCACATCACATAACAACCAATGAAAATAAAATATGCTAATACATTTTGTGGGTGGCTTTTTGGTACCCCAACATCACACAGGTACCCACAGTCCTGTTTAAGGTATCTGCATTTCACTTTTAAGTCAACTTCCTGGGAGTACAGGTGGACCTTTAATAATACAAAAGTGAATGAAAACCTAAGGAAAACACCAGATATTTTTCCCCCTGTGGAAAAGACTTTATTGTAACTGTTCTTACTTTTGTTGCTCAGACATGTCATGTACAACCTCTGAGGAGCTTCCTTCTTTTTCATGGCCAAAGCCCTAACATATAAACAGAGCTTCTTCTTAGAATAAATAGACCTTGACACAAGAAAGAAGGATATGAAGCTCTCTCCAACATAATGAACCTGATACTTGCAAAATTATTAATTTAGAACCTTTCTTCACCGGACAAGCCAAAATTGGTCTGCTATGTGAAGACCTCTACTCAAAGACATCCACCAACCACTGGCATAATATAGAAAGAAACGCTCTGTATTAAAGTAATTATTACATTTCTGCCTATTACACTAAGCGAACGTTCCACAAATATAAGAACGAGGTGGTAATTAGTAGTGTAGGTGCAGAACAATTGGCAATTTTTTTTTACCAGGGTTCTGCCAGTCATGGTGGGCAAGGCTTTCTTCACAGGGTTATGCCTCTATTTCCAGTTTTCAAGTGATTTGCAATGAAAGAATTGATGTAGTTGCAGACTAGGATGTTTATCTAGACAGCTGCAAATTGCAGCACTAGATAACACAAATGAATTGGTTATTCTGTAATAAGTTACAGGCTAATATGCTCTTTGTTCATGAATTTCTGCTACAGGTGGCAATACCAATTTTAAGATTTCCAGTGCTTTATATGCTTGGTAATCTCACTAAATCTCCAGGTTGGCATGAAAAATTCTTGGTCATCAGACAGCCTGCCAGGCCTGGTATCACAACATCTGTCTCCAGTCCTCCAGTCATGCACATGTGCTCCTGATAGGATGCCGATTGTGGCCCTCACACCACAGGGAATGTTCTTGCATGATTGTGTCCCTGGATGCAGATGTCTAATTATAAGTTTTAGCAGAACGTTCTTAACATCCAGACATTTGCTGGACGAACCACCAACACATCTGATGTACTTTGACCACTGGAGATCTCTCGGTATTGGTTAGAGCTTTCAATATATCATTGCCTGGGTCAGGCATACATAAAAGCAAATGTTGACCCACTTTATGAGGTCAACACCATCCAGAAAATGTACTTACACTATTCTACTTAGGAGTACAGCTGGATAAACTATTAGAATGTATGTTTGAAATATACAAAGTTCCAAAGAAGCTGCTAATCTATAGAGTGGGGACACGATGTAAAGGTGATATGTTTGTGATTCTGTAGCTAACTGTAAATGTTCTATCATTCAGAAAATGAGCTACAATTTGCATGAACAACACAAAGCTTTCATCGACAACAATTTTTTTTGGGTGGTTCTGTCTCTTCTACTATCCATGGCAATAAAGTGACCCATGATGGACCTTACTTACTGCAGCAGCGTATGTGTCCTCTTCTGTTGATGAATTCTAATATCACATGAAATCAGTAGTGAAACTGTGCAGGTTCCGATGACCTGTTTTGGATCTTTGAGCTTCAATACTCTCAAGGATTGTCCTGAAACAAATGTGAGATAAAAAGAAAAGTTCTACTTCGGGCATTTACTCTCAATATTGAATCCATAAGTTGAAAATGAAAGCCAGAGAAGTGGAATTTGCAGAATGAGAAGTATCTCTCATGAAATGCTATTATCAGTAATGAGTAAAGATAAGACATCAGAATCCAGCTTGGGATAAAATATGGAGATGCTTTGGGGAAGTACGCAGGGCAGTTTATTAATCTCTAGAAACCAGGTGACAGGACAAAATACAAGTGTCACTCTAATAAGATAAATAAGTTCAGAGGCCAAACTCCTGGAACTTTCACAGACTTTTTAGGACATTGATTATAATTCAATGGAAACCACAGCTGGAGGCACCTTTGGTATATATAGGGCATGTATCTGGCATAGAAGTACAAGAAGCCTTCCAGATCTCTGAAAATATAGACAACGCTCTACAGGCACAGCAGAATGGAGATTGCAGGTTCTGTCCTAATCTATGTAAGTAATGTCATGCTGCTATTTTCTGAAATATCCACAAAGCAGGGGTTGACCTGTTAGCATGAGCAAAATTGCCTATCTTCCCTTTAATGAAATTTTGGCAAAGATCAACTCATTTTGCTAAAGTTAGAATCAAGAATCTCAATATTGTATATGTGATGATGTATTAATAAATACAAGGTTGAATTATTAATGCTTATATTTTAGTGGTGCTAAAATTAAGAGTGGAAATCAATGGCTTATGAATGCTCAGCATATTTTTACATTATGGTAGACTAGCCTTCCAAAGTACTTTTGTCCAATGAAGCAACAGTCACCCTTGTCGCTCTGTAATGGACAATTCTATCTTTGCCTGGTCTTCTCCAAACTTTTCTGGAGTTTTCGGACTTCTTTATTCACCAGGTCAAGATTATGTAGCTCCTGTACAGTGTCTTCCCAAATGGATATGTGCAGTTACTATTAGTAGAACATACCAAGTCATGTTTTCTAAACAGCAAATAACTGCGTATCCTAATGTATCCTACTTAGCAGGTGGGAGCTAGATAAATTCCCAGTGCTAAACCAATGTGCATGAAGCCTTATGAAAAGGTTGACAGCCAATGAGAAGCAATTTAAAAAGAAGACATACCAAGTAATAATTGAAGGTATATGGATAGAGAAAGAATACCTTGTTACCAAAGTAATTTTACAACAACCAACCCCTAAATATTTTTTGTACCCCTAACAATTTTTTGTACCCTCTTCTGTAATAAAAAAAAAGTTGTGATAATTTTAAAAAACAACTTTTTTTCCAACTTAGGAGTTAAATGTAGGGGTTTGCAGAGTTTAAAGCTATACACAGACACTAGATTTCCATAACCCGAATGTTCATGATGGTCCTGTTCAAATGTCAGCTTTTCCCCAACATTGTTTAATGATCTGTCTTGCTGGGCCAATTAACAATTTACAGCTTATAGCTGCTCTTGTATTCTACTATGGAGGAAGAAGTGGGGCATCTCTCACTTACCCCTTCTATCCTCATAGAATAGAACAGGACTGTCGATATACCTTTCTTTCAGTTGACCAACTATTGCACATCTCTAAGGAGCTTTATGAATGGTTTTAGCCATTGACCTTTTTAAACTTTACCAGGTAACTTTTGTATTTACATTTTATAACTAAAAGTCTATAAAATATTTTTTTAAAAATCCAAAAAAAATTACTATTTAATATAAATTGTGGTGTGTTGCACAGGTTGCTGTCCTGGTGTCTGTCTGCTCCTCATCCTTCCTCCCGGAGGGGTACATGGGTCACATGGGTTCTGAGGATGGGCCTAGAGATGACAACCTTCCTCCAGAGCCCAGAGAGAGATGTGCAGGACGGAGGAGTCGGCGTTTCCCACCCATCGCTAGTGTGGATATCAGTGTCATGGATAGCGAATATTCAGATACACTGCTGGAGGCTGTGAATACTAAAAGTCGGTCTCTGTCACCTTGGGAATACAGGTAGACATTTCTGTGAACGTCTGATTTAAATACCTGGAGTAGTTGTTCAAATCTGCAAACATACCTATAGAGCATTATGCATGTCCAGCCAAAAATCTCCTATAGATTGAGGAAATGTTCACATCTCCACCAGGTTTTTACTGCTTTTTGGGGATGTTAGTAGAGATTTCCCATTAATTCCTTTCCTGATCAGTCAACAATCTGCAGGGTTATTTCTTATAATCTACTAAATTGGCAAAAAGCAGATCATGTCGAAAAGTTTTACACATTTGTAAAGCTTAACTTTTCTTTTCCAAACAGTGACAAATTTTTTTTTGTGATGATCTCAAAGGAAGCGTGTGCTTTGTCAATGGTAGACAAAGCAACAGGTTTGCTGTAATGTCCTCATGATTTCCAACCTCATTTCTTGGCTTGAAGGCATCCAGCATTATCTATCATCCCTCTCCAGCCTGACCTCAACCCAATCCATTTGATTCATAGGCTTCAGTTCTTGCAATTACAGAGACTCGGAATTATAAATGGCCATTACTATAGGGATGTCTGATGTTTTAAGGAATCCATGTACAACCCATCCCACCGGCAATGAGCAAATAAGCTAAGCGAACTAATGATGACATCACAGGGTCTAAAATGTAATGCATGTTGAAGTATTGGGAACCAGGGAAATGAGCGGAATAAATATCCCTTTATTAACAGCAATCAGACCATAGGTGTAACAATTATACTTAAATAAGCATTCCTTTAATTTGTCTTTATTTCATTTAGACTCAACACAGATCCCGACAGATTCCCATTTGTGATCTCAGAAGCTGACTGCATCACCTTTGACTGTTTGGACACAGAGGGTAACGAGGACCCCAATCTGATCTCCTATCCCATCCAGCAGGAGATGATGGTTCTTAGGCGCCATCCAATGGACTGTGACTACACCTACACAATGGAGACTGAAGTCGTGACTGTGGGCTGTACCTGTGTCCGCTCCCTATACACCTACTACTGATCAAATGCTGAGCAGCCTATCATCTTCTCTTTTAAATTTTACATTTTTATTTGACTATTTTGTATTTCTTTTCTGTGAAAAATAAAAATCACGAGGGGCCATGTTTGGCACTGGAACAGAATAGTTAAAGGAAGTTTCTGTAAATCATATGGGCCATTTAATGCCAATTGCACCCTTATAAACTAGCAAAAAACAGGTTCCTCAATGACCCCCAATACATTTTACATTTTGGTAATTGCTGAATCTTCACGCAGAATGATCTCTTTTCTTTCAAAATATTTTTTTTTTTTTTGTTTTATGTTGCTCACGTGTTTTTTGCTGATTGTATAATTGCAGTTAAGCATTCAGCACTTTGATGTGCCCAGTACCTAACATTGTTTTTAAAGTATTTTAATAGTTATTATATTGGTTTTTCTATTATTATCTATTATTATTGTTTTTATTATACATGTATTTTCATAAATAATCAATTTTGATAAAAATGATTGTTTTAATATTTTGCCTGTGCATTTTAATTATGTGTTGATGTATTTATTGGTATATCTCTATATAATTCTTTTAAAATTTGTATAGATAAATACAGATTATAAAATAGAGATATGTGTTATTGTGAACTGTTTTAAAGCATGGGGCATTTCTTTGTGAAATTGTCTATGAAGCAGGGGAAGTCCACTCCAACATTACCAAAGGACAGTAAATAATATACAGAAAATGTAATCCAATAGAAAGCTACTAGAAACTTGGGAAATTCAACAGGTGATGGTCAGAGACTGCCGACATGCAACAAGAGAATAATAAAGATGAGAGACAGACTACAGAAGATAATAAGAGACTGCAAACATGCTGCAGATTTTGAGAGACTGGGGACATGCTAGAGGAGATGGTCAGAGACTGGGGACATGCTATAGGAGTTGTAGGAGTTTGGGAACATGCTCTAGGAGTTGTTGGAGACAGGGGACATGCTGTAAGAGATAACGGAGACCAGAAACATGCTAAAGGGGTTATTGGAGTTTGGGAACATGCTATAGGAATTGTTGGAGACAGGGGACGTGCTGTAGGAGATAACGGGGACTAGGAACATGCTATAGGAGTTGTCAGAGTTTGGGAACATGCTTTAGGAGTTGTTGGAGGTTGGGAACATGCTATAGGAGTTGT
>NC_092861.1:9716904-9719165 GCF_032062135.1 Pyxicephalus adspersus | reverse complement strand
TTGTTGGAGACAAGGGACATGCTGTAGGAGATAACAGAGACCAGGAACATGCTATAGGAGTTGTTGGAGGTTGGGAACATTATATACGAGTTGTTGGAGACAGGGTACATGCTGTAGGTGATAACAGAGACTAGAAACATGCTATAGGAATTGTTGGAGTTTGGGGGCATGCTATAGGAATTCTTGGAGACAGGGGACATGGTGTAGGAGATAACAGAGGCAAAGAACATGCTATAGGAGTTGTTGGAGACAGGGAACATGCTATAGGAATTCTTGGAGACAGGGGACATGCTGTAGGAGATAACAGAGACCAGGAACATGCTATAGGAGTTGTTGGAGGTTGGGAACATGCTATATGAGTTGTTGGAGACAGGGAACATGCTGTAGGAGATAACGGAGACTAGGAACATGATATAGGAGTTGTTGGAGACAGGGGACATGCTATCTGCTATCTAACGCTTTATACAAAAGTCAAATTTCTGTCCCTGAAAACAATCTTTCATAATTGTTTTCAGCAGAGACCAGACAATGGAGTTCTGTACATACAGTGCTGTTTCGTTCTATTGGGAGGTAAAGGGGGAAGATGGGAGGGAAGCACCCACTGTATCACATTACAGACATCCCCCATTAGTCATCTAGTGATCTACCATGGCGGATCACTAAACAGTGTCTAAGCCACTGCACACATGCTAGATTTTAATCCTGATTATCATGAATGTTTGTCTTGTGGTGACAAATATCGTGTAAGTTTATTATTATCCATGAGATAATGGCAGTGTTAGGTTTAGCATTGAGGTTAGATTAGTGATTATTGATTGATTGGTGTGTGCCCATCTGAGACCCATATACCCATCAGTCTAAAAGAGAACCAGCTATAGGATAGAAATAAGGATAGAAATACAAAATCAGATTAGGAGTGTAAACACACTATAACCTTTGCTGCAGGTACTGTAACATCAGCATGATACAATATGATAATGACTTGTCATTTGTTTATACTACAAAGCAATTATTTAACCCACATATCTGTTGTATGATATTACAGGTATTAGTCAGCACTTCTGCAGTGGGGAAATCCAAAAATTGGCCCCAACTCTTTTTTTACTGCTTATCAACCTGCCATATGACCACAAAAAGCAGAATATAGGGCTGCCGGTAACTGTGCAAGTGCAGCTGGCAATGTGTAACCTAAATAGCCATAAGCATCAACTTTTGCAGCAAAGCCGTCCCTTGCTGTGAACATGAAGCAGATGTGGCGAAGCATGATACAGAATCTGGGGATGTCACTGTCCCTCCCAGCTGATAACTTTCATATGAAAAGGATGCTGATTGGTTATCAAGGAAACCTAAAATGTGGAGGGACCTAGAAAGAGCTAACCTCTGTGGTTTTGGTTTTAGAGGGGCATGTGCAATACCAGAAACAAGTTCAAGGGAAAATGTATGTGTGAAAAAAAAGGTGTTAATAAACAAATTTTAACCCGACAGCTTAAAAGAAAAAATACATTTTTGACTTACACAGAAAAATATTTGCCAGCCCATTCGAGGCATAGTACAATGGCATAATTTTCATTACATAGATATTTTTATATGCAGTTTTTTTACATAATGTTGATACCAATATGTGAAAAATTCAAAAAAGGATTTTTAAGTCATCCCTAACAATCCAGAATATAAGAAAATGTTACATTCTTTTACAAAACATGTGGCTGATGCCACTGCATTCACTGGAACTGTTTCACATTAGATATTAAATCATAACATGGGGTAAACTATAAACACTAATACCTTATGATTGGACAGCAGAGTGGTAGGATATACCAGACGCGTTTGGCAAAAGATGCTCTTCAAAAGACAGGTCCTGCTAGGCCGCATGGCTGGCTGCTACATCTGAAATAAATATCTATCCCAGGCATGGGCAATATACGGCCCATGGGCCATAAAGGACCATTAAACTTTTTGATCCAGCCCTTCAAATATTGGTACAGAATTGTCCACTGGCAAAAAGGGTGACCAACAACACTGTTCCCACTGAAATTAAATGAAAGGTTTCTTTCACTTTCAGGTAATGGCTTTTTCACATAACACTGGGGAACACATTTTTGTTGCGTTAGATCTTTCTGAATCCAGAAATGACCCCAGTTTTCTGGTATCACATCTAGTTTTTATGATACGGTTTATTTAAATTTATTTTGTTCATACAAAAGATTTATTATTACTCAATGACATTTTTTTACAGTAAAGTGGTTAAGGTAAAAATTTAC
>NC_092861.1:9703942-9709885 GCF_032062135.1 Pyxicephalus adspersus | reverse complement strand
TGGAAGAGGAGGCAAAATGGCTCTTTTGATAGTAAAAGTTGCTGACCCCTGCTCTATACAGACAGTTTTCCATTTCTCTTTGCGTGCTTCTTTTGATGCGGTTTGTTCTAATTTCAATCATTTGGGGACTACATTGCACATGCAATAGAGCATCCCTTCCCATAGAACACATTAGGAATGGCTGCTGTATAATTCCTGGATGCTTGATACCTCTAGGGAAGCATTTCTCCTCCTTTTTAACATAGGGAAACCCTTGAAATTATGTTCTGGTTTTCAGGGAATCCTCTTCTATAATTACTATATCCACAGCTCACAGTATATTAGCCTGGTGGCCAGTGAGAAGAATGCTTTTTACATTTAGACCCAATGGCCCCATCAGACATCATCTGGTTACAAGAGAACTCCCCCTTGCTGGGGCACAGTTTTGACAAATCTTTATAGAATAGTGCAACAGCATGACTGCTGCCAACCATAGGTCTTCTTAACTATATCTCCAAGCCCTCCGCCATGTTCCTGGAACCTTCTTAAAAACACAGCAGACAAAAGTATGTTTGTGAAGAGGGCAAATCCACAGCTTTATTGATTTAAACCAACATTTTCTCAAACCAATAGCTGTGAGCACCCAATGACCCTGATTTATTAAAGTTTCTTCAAGAATGGAGAAGAAAGACTATCATGGCAGAACCCTTTCTCTTTTCCAAAGGCCCTGGGGATTAATGAAGGTTATAGTTTGGACCTTTGGTCCTCCACTGGGCTCTGGGCATTCAAAAAGTATCAGCAGATCCTTCAAAATGTATCCCTGTTTTTTTTAACTCATTCTCATGTTTAATTTCATACAAACTCGAGTTTGTATTGCAAGTGTATTTTCCCACTAAAGGTCTGAATATGATGCTTACCGTAACAGTCTAAAGGAAACCAAACCCCCTTCCCCTTGTAATTCTGTAAGTAAACCTGTCGTGAATTGTACGAGTTTCCAATTAACTGCAGTCAGCAACTTTTGCAGGAAATACTTTGCTCTTCTACTGTAGTGAACTGGTTTTGCACGGTAAATGTTGTGCCCTCATAGGTTGACCACCAAAGAGAGAACCCCCTAGACATTCCACACATTAATAATCATTCTCTACATTCTGAATTATATTGTATCGGTGAATATCTGCCCAGCATTTCCCTGCAGCCAATAAATCTCTCTTCCTCTATATTTTTTAAGGTAGATAGTGTTACCCTAATTTCAAGAAAATGGCCTCACATTGAGCAGAGCTGAGGGAACAAATGGTGCTCCACAATCTTATTGTATTATTATTAGTAGTAATAATATTAGGAAACAGGATTTAAATATCATCAACATATTGCGCAGTGCTGTACAATAAATGGGGTTAACCCCAGTTCCCCGAATGCCAATAGTATATGGCTGATCCAAATTTAGAAGACAGATCTGAAATGACAAAATGAACTCAGAAGCCCACATTTGCACACATGCTTCATGCCAGTCCTCTGCAATGCAATAGTAGAAATAATGAAACAATAAATTGTTACACTGTATTACGTGATGACACAGATTATTTGCATGTTTTTTTTTCCACTGGAGATGCTGTACTCTAAAAGCCCCTTGCTGCAGTGTAACAGAAGTTTCTACCTCTCATTTTGACAGCCAGGAATTGCCATTAGCTGTGGCAGGGGACAGTAGCAACATTGAAAATATGTCCTCAAAAATTTAAATGGTTTGTAGGACTTTTTCTACCTGATTCTTTATATTTTTTAAAGAGATGCATAGCGAAAGAAAAATGATTTATCCATATGCGAATTTAGCCGATTCAAATCTCAAAAAGTCCTTTTGGGGAATAAAGACTTATGCTTATGTTGGGTCAATAATACCATATTGTGCCAATGAGAAAATCTCAGGGAGCTGGAAACTTTGCATAAAAAAACTTTTGCATGTGTATACAGAACAAAGCAAAATGCAACTTTTTATGTGCAATTGCCAACACATTATTTACTACTAAATTGTAACTAAACCATAAATTAAAAAAAGCTTAAAGTGTATGTCTGGGTTGAAAAAATACAAGCACATTTCCCCATGTTTTTGTCATGTTTTGTCTCACTTAATCCAGTGAGTTCTAGTACAGAACAAATAGGATTGCTCCTGCTAGAAACTAGTGAGTTCTTACATTCTTTTAGCTGACATATCAATGGATCTGATTTATTCACCTCCCTAGCGGTTCATTTCTTTCCAGATTTATATGTCTAAAAGCGGTACATTGTTTTAGTCATAGTATGAGTATAATAAAGTGTGAAACACAAAATCATGTAAAAACAATAAATTGAATAAATTAAAAAATCTATATATTTAAAAACAATAATTAATTTTTTTAAATTTATAAAAAAAATACACATTATACTCATACTATTATATTATACTGTAAAATAAATGTTCTTGAAAACAATGTACTGCTTTTACACATATAAATCCAATGTATTGCATTCAATACAGTTATTTTGTATTGAATGCAATACAAATGGATTTTGAATTTCCCGCCCCTCCGGCAACGTGCACAAGCACCGACGTCACCGAGAACTCCCCGGTGACTCATCGTGTGCAGAAACAGGAAGGAGAAAGAAGACAGAGATCGCGGCACTGGACGGCACAGAACGCCGGCGGATCAGGTAAGCGCTCTATTTACTAACCTTTCCATAGGTTTACATACTCGGGGTTACCACTTTTAGCAACTTTTTTCTACCCCGAGTCACACTCGGGGTTATCGCTAGGGAGGTTAAAACTCCCCAAGGCTAGAGAAGATACATTTTTATCAGTGAAGCTGGGTGATTTAGCAAGCCTGGATTGGATCTGGTCCAGAATTGGAAACATTTTCTAACTAATTAAGAAATTCATTCCAGGTTAGCCTGATCACCCAGCTTTACTGAGAAAAATTATATTCTCTCCAGCCTTGGAGAGCTTTAATAAATCAGGTCCATTGTCTCTAATGCATTGAAATCCCAAGCAGCCCACCTAGATCCACCTATACTCTGGTGGACCAAAGACCAAACCCACACTACTGTATCCTAATAGCATGGGGGTGTGACAATATATATTGCCAAGACATACACTTTCAAACAAAGGAGCTGCATTACCTAATCAGGACAGCAGGGTTTTTTTTCAGCACTATTTTAAAGCTGAAAAGAGTACTGCACGTTGGCACAGTGATGGCCCCAAACTCTGTCCCTGATCAGCAGAAGACGACACCTTGGCTACTCATGCACTTTTATAGACGGCTGCACTGACATGGCCACAGCCCACCTTAGAAGACCTATGTCCCAATACAGCAACCTGTGGCTAGGTGATCAGAGAGCTTAAATGCCAGAATAGCTCAGATCTAAACCACTTTGCATGTGGCTGTGGAGCAAATCTTCAAACAGCAACCACGTGGGCATCAGTGATTGTTACTTTTTAAGAACCACACCACGATCCGCCACAGCCATGTGCAAAAAATGGTTGGGAGAGGTTGGTACTTTGGTTGAGCCCACCTCATCACTGCAGGTCTGAAATGGGTCATTGACTTGTTTGTTTGTTGCATTCAAAAGCCCATCTACCCAGGCCAAAATACAGCTGGTTAGGTCATATGGAATAAAATGATGTATTTATACTGGACTTTGGTCAAGACAAATGCATCCTCATACTGAAAATAAATTATGTAGAGTGCATTATGATTATTATACAGTATGATGTAACAAAGTAACAAGTTTAGAAATAATATCTTACATTCATCTAATTTTTTCTTATCATTTCCCCTTTCATAGAATATTCGGCAGGTTTTCCTGAGAACTGGAAAAGGGACTATTTTAAGAGTTTAAAATGAAGTTATGAGAAATTATCAAGATGATGAAAGTTCCACAGTATAGTTAGATCATGATTTGGTTAATAAATTTTAAACATTTTTATTGACATGTTTAGGTACTGTTGGAGTTGATTAAACCAATATATTATCTTACCAGCTATCTTAAGATAGATGAAAATCATAAACTAGCTATCAAGGCTTGCTGAGCATAGAAACTGATTGATGTTCCATTGGTGGATGCTGGAAAATCCTTGGCACAGTGGTCAGTTGGATGCCATGGTGGTATTTACTGCCCATGTCTGTTTAGTATTATTGAAGTATTCCTGGAAGGAGGGAAAGGCAGAGATCTATTATCACAATCTCATCCTGTGTGTTCAGATGCAGCAAACTTAATTCCATCCATGACTGCCATGAACTTAGTGACCTCGTGCACAAGACTTTATTGATGATGGACCAAAGATGTGATTTGTAAATAGGCTTGACTCCAGGAGAGAGACCTTGGCTTCTATGACTATCGAATGATAACATCCTTGTTTTAGAGGTAGACACATCCCATTCCTTTATTCCTCATCTTTTGGCTACAATGTCCCTTCACCTTTTTCTCTTTTCCTTTTAAATAGTAGGAATGTATATCAATATGTGTAAATAAACCAAACTCCTACATTAAGATCCAGTTGTCCTCTGTTGAAACCAAAGTAACCTAAAGCAACAAATATACATAAGATAAGATATCTCTATATGATTGCATATACAAGGGTGAGAAAGGTTGATGGGCAATCCCCTTGAATGGTCAATGTAGCATTAACAAAAAAAGTTTGCATTTGACCTGCTTTGATGTGTAGAACCAAGGTCAACTTCAGCCTCTGAATCTGCTAAAGGCACTGCCTAATTAGAGTGGAACTAGAAAATCTGCAATCAGACAGGGCTTTATTGCAGGAATGGACAGGTGATGTACCTACTGCAACAGGCATTTGTACCTGTCTGATTCCTCCATGGGGCTGTGCTGGGTGCCAGGATACTCATCACATCCCGGATTCCCCTGCCGTTGATGGTAATGAATAAACTCCCTGGAACCTGCATGGAAATTATGCCAGTCCAGCCAATCCTGATGCCCAATGATCACAAGAAGGAAGAGAAGAAGGAAAAAGATGGTGGCGACCTGTAACAGGACAGGAACCAGTGAGTATCAGAGGGTTTAGCTCCACTTTTGGAACAATGGGATTTGACTGTTTAGCGAAACAGGGCTCAGAACATGAGCCTTTAAAAACATCAAAAAATATAAAAACGGCTAGTAGTCATTCTAGGGAGTTGGAATACCTGTCAGTTCTTCCATAAATCTAATCGTTCTCTCAGTGGAAAACAGGGCACATCACCCCATGTTCTTGACATAAGGATTTCCAATATGTCCTAGGGTGACAACACTGCTTTTTCATAGATACAGTATTTTAAGTGAGTGTCACCCTGGACATAAAGTGTGTAAAATTATTTGTGCATTTATATGGAGAGTGTAGTTCACCATGATAATAATACTATGATAGAAATAACCCATCCTGCCTTTGTTCTTGCCATAGATGATTTTTAATTATCAATTTATGGAACCATTTACTGTACCTCCACATCTAAGCATTATAGTTTGTTTGAAGTCTCATCACTACACCACAATCAAACAAGCGATACAATATTCATACTGAGAATAAGTAGGCGACTGGAGTCTAAAGTTAGATTAAAATCTGCAAGCAATGGAGGATGGCAGATGTGATAAATAGATAAGATATAAGAGATATGACTTCTGGGTTTTAGAATTTCAGGAAGTTTAAAGCAGAACACTGGGTGAATGTGATGACAAAAATGTAATATACAACCAGTATGAACTGAACTCTGTTGTGTTATAGCTATATTTGTTCTGGAGATACCCAACAAGTGATGACAATGGTGTAAGAACCACAGATCCCAGAATGAGAAAGAATGAAGAAAGAGAAGTTCTGATAGAGTGATCACAGGAACAATACAGAGCCCCTTGTGCATGTGCCCCCTGCACCTATTAGGTATACTGACACTTTCTGTAATATATTGGTGGATGCAGTATGGAAGAGGGGATGCATGAGGGAGATGG
>NC_092861.1:9701172-9703457 GCF_032062135.1 Pyxicephalus adspersus | reverse complement strand
TGCAGTGTGAGCCAGCCCAGATACAAAGTCTACACCGAGGCCTTATGAAGGGCAGGTATGAGGGGTGGGTAGTTAAAACAAAGGTCTTTGATGTTCACTTAGACCGATAACTACATTTCAAGAACCCCCCAAGGGACAGTTGTAACTTTTTCAACAAACCTGGGCTTTAGAGAATAGTGATGAGGACTTAATTGCTAAAAAATCCCATACCAAATCCTGTGTTGTGGAAGACACAGCATATTAGGGAAAAGATTGTTTGAGTAAAAATTGAATTTCTGTGTCAGAAAGTTGTTCAACTTGTCCATACATCATTGTTGGTCCATACATCATCCTGCACTGTGAAGTACGACTGTGAAAGAACCATAAAGTAGCAGAGACTGCGAAAATGAACATATGTGTGTTCAAGATGAATGAAACGAAAATACAAGGAACTGCTACAGATAAACCCTGTTCATTGAATCGAAGGTCTGGAATGAAGGTTCACAATTTAGAGGATGATCACCCCAAGATAAAGCTAAAGGTTTGCTGGAGTGGTTTACAACCAAGAAAGTGAATGTCTTAGAAAACAGCTCAGATTGGGTCAAAACTTGACAACCGCAGTTTACTGATGGCTCCTTTTAAACTGTTATTAGAAGTTTTTTTTAAGATTAATGAGTGGAAACTACATGATCTAGATTTAGGGGTTGGAGAAAAGAGGAGGACATTTGCTTTCTTAGTCAAGATCGAACAATCTTTCCATCAACCTGCCACGTTTTCTTTTTTTTCTGAAGTAGGTGTGATGTCAATAGTTTGATAAGATTTTGGAGTGTTGAAGTCAGTTATATAGGATAATGTGTTGAATAAGAATGAATTTGGAGGGTATTTGGCATCATGTTCCTCCTGGAAAAGGGAAGTAAAGGGCCTGCATTGGATCATGTGTAATTTTGTCGCTGCAGATTTGTAGCTGTTTGCTTAGGATCCAGGTCCTGGAAGAAATAGGTGGGTCAGGCACTCCATCACTCTTCCAGACAAGAAATTAAGGGAAGCACCTGACTGATGATAAAAAGGAGCATGTCTTTGAGACTTTGAGAGTTGCAGCCAGAAGCCAGGTGGCTCAGGTAGAGAGGAGGTCTTCCAAAGTTTAGGTCTGCAGGACCAATAGCTCTGAAGAGTGTGGGAGAGAGAAAGCAAGAGGGTACATTTGTGTTTTTTCTGACATGCCATGATGACCTTTATCCCCTGCGAAGGAAAACCATGATGAATCCTTCACAGTGTAAATTGGATAAAAACTTTAAGGTATAATGTCCATTGCATAATGAGGTCTAACAAAGTTGAAGTTTCTGGTTATAATGCCATCATTTGTATCTGTGGTTAATTTTAGAATTGCCCCCAAGGTCGTGTGGTAAAGAGCCATTTATATGTTTTTCCCATGCGTTCAATTTAAAAAGAATCTTCAAATTGTTGTCTTTTGTAATGTTGAAGACGTTTCGCAGCCTATCCAAGCTGCTTCTTCAGATCTGACTTGAAGAATAGGCTTTTATATGTTTTGCAGCCTATCCAAGCGGCTTCTTAAGGTCTGAGCTACAGAAGCAGCTTGAATAGGATATAAAATGTTATATTATTGAAGATGATATGAAGTCAATGCAAGTTGCTTTGTCAGTTCGAAACTGAAGAAGTAGCTTGAATAGGTCGCGAAACGTCTTCAACATTACAAAACCAAGTCCAATTGAATGTTACTATCAACTATTAGATAATGTGTTGTCTGTTTTGGCAGGAAGGTTGTAATGTTGGATTGACCACCCGACCGATAACCCCCACCTTGGTTCGGGTCTATCGATTTTACAAAAATTGATAAACCCGAACTTTTCTCCCTATCTAAATCCCATCACTTACCTGGTCACCGCTGCGATGATCCAGCGTCGATCGCAAAAGAAAATACTCACCTTCTCCCCGCAGACACGTCTTCTTTCTTCAGTCTTCATCCGGCGAGTGCAGTGACGATCACCGGGGTTTCCCGGTGACATCGCTGCATACGTCGGTGCGGGCGGCAGGCGGGGTGGGAAATTCAAAATTTTGTATGAGTTCCTTTGCATTGAACTCAATATAAAAAAGCTGTCCAATACAAAGAAATCCTTATATAATATATATATATATAAAATTGTATAATATATATATTATATAAGCTACTGTACATTACATTATACACAATTTTTTTTTTTTAAACTTTTTTTAAAGTTTTTTTTTTTTAAAGGTTTTTTTATATGTTTTATAAGAAAAAAATGTATTATTAAATTTATAAAATTTTG
>NC_092861.1:9690096-9700700 GCF_032062135.1 Pyxicephalus adspersus | reverse complement strand
AAAGTATTTTTTTTTACATGATTGTGTGTTTCAAACATTTTTTATATTCATGATATCTACTAGAACCCTGTTCGGACATATTTCGGTAAGTTACAAGTCTACAATTTAAAAAAAAAATTCATGAAAACCTGTAACGCTTTTGGTACAGAAATCTAGACCTCAGTGTAACGCCCAGGTGGTTAAAAAGACAAGTTGCACCATCTATATTAGTCAGGTTCCAAGCAAACATACCCTGATTTTACAAATTTACATCTCCATTTACTCAGGTTGGCCCCCTGAACCCCTGACACCAAATGACTACGCAATTCTCATGTAATATAGGGCAAGTACATCAACAGGAAAATGTTAATGTTCTGGCTTTTTTTTCCTCTATTGCAGTGGAAATGAAAGTTCAAAAGTCTCTTGATTACTTTGTTCATGTGGTAGATTTTGAGGTCAAAATGATAAAGTTGCAGAATGCGTCGTGCTGGAGTGTTACAGCAGCCAACCTCGAATGTGGCCAGTGTCATGTGTGAGGTGTCTTACCAAGCCACATGAAAGGTGTGGCCTAGCCGGATTACTAATAAAGCCACACGTGTAGACGACACCACCGCTAACATCAACTCTGTCATACATGAGAATGAAGCAGCTGCAAAAGGGACGACTACTGCTGGTAAGACAGTAAGATCACTTTCAGTATTTATAGGATTTAAATGGACAATTAGAAAAAGATATAAAAAATATGTAAAGAGGAAAAATATAGGAGCTGCCATTGCTTAGGGGCAAAGACCTTGGTTGCTTTCCTTTAATACAGGAGAGGATCAGTGCATGAAGCACTGTTGGACTGGACTGGTTGATATATACATATGAAGTTTGGGAAAGCAAGGTTTATGGATGACAACCTTGGACCATGCACCTTGGAAAACAAGTTGGCAGTTAGAGCTGCCATATGTCTGCCCTTTGATTTACATATGTAGAGTCATATTAGTCCATGTGCTTGTGTAATGCAAATCTATTATATCTATTATCTAGTATAAGGCATATCTATTATATCGATTTAAACACGTGCCACATATTGCTTTCTTAGCACTCAACTATGAACAAGAATTTCATTCTAGGCAGCTATAAACACTAAAAAACACACTTCTGCTATACATATAAAGGGATAGTACACTCAATCATTCGCCATATGTCACCCACTATGTACCTGGAACTTTCCCGTGCATAAATCTTGTGTTGCATTTCTCCAGAAGCAGACGAAATTGGAAATAGAATGATTATACATTAAATGACTCAGATTTGCAGTGACTTATCTTGTCATGTAATTGCAGACATCTAAGCCACAAACACCAACGTCTGTTTTTCATTTTCGAATAAACAAAACTGTTCGCTTAAAGGACCCAGTAAATGAGAAACAAAAAAAAACCTGTGTGGCAGCACTGAAAATATTCACAATAACGGGCCACGCTTATGGAAAACTGTCACTGTTTAAGCACGTTTGTTTGGCAAGTTCTTAATGTTCTGGTTGTGTGTTCATTAATGTGCCAATGCCCGGCTGTTATAGCATAAAACCGTACAAATAAAGACAAATAATGACAAATGCAGATGAGCATTTTATACTTATTTGCAGAATTTTCAATGGTTTTAGATTTGGGTGGAACACTATCGGGTAAATCAGGTTACATAACTAATCATTGGGTTATGAAGAATAAAATCAATAATTCACCACTGATTATAAAAAGGCAAATGATGACAATGAATATAACAATGGCCTTATGATAAATACAACAATTTACTTTGAATTTACTAAATTAACTTATAAATACCCGGATCTTCCATTGAGAAACAGGTAAATACAGAGTCACCAAGTTAAGAGAATACAAATGTGATGAATGAGTGCGTGTAATAATCTTGGTGATGTTACAAAGCACTTTTGATGGAGATTTTAAATGTCAGTGAATCATGATAAATGGCTATGTTTGTGTTTTCATACATTGATAGACATTAAGATATTTTTTGTAGCTGTGTAGTTTGTTTCTTATAACAATATATAATATTATAATATAAGTTACATAGTAGGTTAGGTTGAAAAAAAGACAAAAGTCCATCACGTTCAACCACTAGGGAAATAAACATATCCCAGATATAAAACTCTATAAGACATAGTTGGTCCAGAGGAAGGCAAAAAAAACCCAACTTGCTTTAACAGGGGAAAAAAATTCCTTCCTGATTCCATGAGGCAATCTGATGTTCCCCGGATAAATAGTCACTGTTATATTTACTTTATATCCTTTATACCGAGTTATATTTTGTGCTTCTAGAAAAACATATATTTTTTTCTTAAAGCAATCTATAGCAGTTGCTGAAACTACTTCCTGAGGTAGCCGATTCCACATTTTCACAGACCTTACAGAGAAGAATCCCTTCCTTATCCGGAGCTTAAACTTCTTTTCCTCCAGACACAAAGAGTGCCCTCTTGTTCTTTGTAATGATCTTATATAAACAATCCATTTATATGGATAAATGGATTAAACAATCCATATAGAGTTCTCTATATGGATTGTTTATATATTTATACAGGGTGATCATATCCCCCCTTATACGTCTCTTATCAAGGGAGAATAGATTGAGTTCAGTTAATCTCTCCTCATAGCTGAGCTCCTCCATTCCTTTTATTAGTTTAGTTGCTCTTCTCTGCACTCTCTCCAATTCCACAATGTCCTTTTTGTGAACTGGTGCCCAGAACTGGACTGCATATTCCAATTTATTATTTGTAGCATTGGGTTCAGTACAAATATGAGTAGCAAGTAGGAGCAATTAATTGATAATGATTTTACAATATTCCAAATGCGTGTGATCGACCATTCATATGTCAGAACAGTGTTTCTCAATAAGTGTTCTATGATATATATATATATATATATATATATATATATATATATATATATGTGTGTATATATTGTGTGAGCTGTGGATATAGTAATTATAGCTGGGGTTCCTTGAAGTTATTTAATGGGAACCCCTATGTTAGGAAGGAGAAACTACTAGCCATGATCACAGATAATCAAAATGCAAATGGTAGACCTGTATAAAGTCCATGGCATACTGTCAATTCTGCCGCTGGTGGGAACTTGCCAGAGGTAGCCCCAACTCAAGGACATAACAAGGGAAGAAGTATGTGTTGCTCCTTCTCCAGCCGGAGGATCAAGGCAGCACTTTCTTACCTTTTTTTTCATTTTTGTAGCATTTTTAGCAGCGAGGAAGCTTTGTGTATTTTCTAGCAATCACGTCCCTACTAAATTCTCACCAGTGACAGCACCAATGTGTGACGTGAACCTAAGGCAGCTATCGTTATGTAGAGTTGCTTTTAAAAGATGAAATGGCGAGGATTATCTCTCCCTCCTTAAAGTCACATAGTCACAAAGAAATATTTTTTTTTATATTTACACTTGTCACAGGGTAATTTTTTTTTTATTATTATTTATTTTTTGTTCACAAAGAAAAAGTTAGACACAATGAATGTTGGTTATACACAATGTTTTTGGGAAGAAGGGAAGTAATTCCTTCCCCCTCCTGTTATTCTCACTAATAGGAGAATTATATGATTGATTGATGATAAATTGCTGAACACTAATTAAGATAAGATAAAATAAAAGGGGAAGTAATGAGGGGTTAAGAGAGGGGAGGTAAAGATTAAACTATTTAGGGAGATTGAACTATTACTAAGTATTAGTTGAAAGAGAACTAGCAGAGCCCATGGAGTTAGTAGGTTAAGAAAGATGGATATTATAGAAGGAGTTGGTACTTGTATTAAATTGCTGTTATTATTGATTTGAGTTAGATTATCAGAGTTTTTTTGGGTGGTTTGAGACATTTATTCTGTTTCTTTGTGTAAAATTAAATGTAAATGAAAATAAATAAAGAAATTGAAACAGAACCTAAGGCAGCCATTAACCCCATCATGTATCACTGGTAACCATTGGGCACCTGAAAGCATTAAAAAGTGGTATCTGGAGGCATTTGCTTGCCGTTGGAAGCATAACAATTTTTACATAATTTTTATAAGTGATTATAAGTCCATTTTTGGACTCTGCATGTAGCACCTAAAAAAACATTTGACAATGCAACTGCAAGCAAATGACGGAAAAAAGAAAAAAAAAATTTTTTTTTGCAATATTAAACTTATTCAGACAATTTGGCAGAGCCGGTAGGTTGACATCAATGCTTCTGATCTGTCTGGAAGGGTGGAATGTGACTAAGGCTCCGTACACACGTGCAATAATTGTCGTTGGAAAGGATCTTTCACAATCATTTCCAACAACAAAAGATTGCACAATATAAGAACGAGCTCTGTACATAAAACACTGTTCTGCTCTATGGAGAGGGGAAATCAACAGACCACTCCCCGCTGCGCTCTCTCCCTTTCACTTGCATTATGATCGTTCCTCGCTCGTTCTCCGTGGATCGGCCAGGATGGATGAGGATATGACTGACTATGAACGCTGTACACACGCCAGATTCTCATCCGTTATCAGCCCAATGATCAGACGAGAGTCATCTGGTGTGTGTACTTAGCCTGAGACTGTAAAGAGCATTGTTCCCTGATTATCATCGCATCAGCAATATTATTCCCACCAACTTTCAATTAATTAATTTTATCAGGGGTCCTCTGAGATTGTAAATTTATGTCGAGATTCCCTTTGGTAAAAAGGTTGACAAAGGCTGCCTTAGGGGGTTATCATTCATTCACTGAACTCGGAGGTTAGCAACCTTTCCAGCGCTGGGTCCCAGATTCAAATCTCAGCCAGGACATCTGCATGGAGTTTGCAGGTTCTCCCTGTGTTTGCGTGGGTTTCCTCTGGGTACTCCTCCCACAATGCCAAAAAATGCAGTTATTCTTAATAATATTAATAGATTAATAATATGTCATTATTATTATTATTATTATTAATATTAATAATCATTAATATTGTCTGGTCTTCCAACATTTGTAATCCTGCCAACATCCCAAATATACATTAAAGAATACAAGAACAAGAAAAATACGGGACTTTAACGGAAGTGGATTTATAAAGAATTGTCATATACCTTTTATTTCCTATATTAGGAAACATCAGTTAAAAAATTTACTTCCTCCTCCCTTATACCAAGTTTCAGAAAAAGAATCAACATTGTTAGCATACATGGGCTAGACATTGTACACAATACATATGATGAGATCATCCAATAATAATAATAATAGGTTAGTTAGTTAGTTAGGTTAATTGGTCCCCCCCCCAAAAAAAAAATTGACCTCTGTGTTAATGCCATATGACTATGGTAGGGACATTAGATTGTGAGCTCCTTTGAGGGACAGCTAGTGACATGACTATGGACTTTGTACAGCACTGCGTAATATGTCGGTGCTATATAAATACTGTGTAATAATATTTATAACAACTCTCCCTCTTTAGGTGGTGCTCATTATGACCCTTGTACTGCTCACTCACCAGAAAAAGAACGATTTATCCTCTAACCAAAAACAGAAGACACCAGAAAAGAAGAGATGTAAGGATTGCATCCAAGTCCGCGTAAATAAGCCAGAAAATCCACCTTTGCCAATATTCAGCACCAGTTTTCGGGATAGGGCCATCGTCGCCTTTGACTACCAGTAAGTAGTATGATGGGTAAATATTGTCATCAAAATCCATTTATAAATACAGAGCAAGGAGCAAAGGAAGTACAGGACCCATAAGGACCAATCGGACTTCATTGTGTTCTGGTTTGCCTTCATTGATACAAAATTTGATTAGTGTTGGTTGAAATCTCTAAGATTCTCCGACAGCATTTTGAAGGATGGAGGATACTCTTGTCCAGAAGTCTACATTTCTCTGCCATTGAAAGGAAAGTTGAATAGTTTTATCATGTAAATGCATATAATGGAGAGGTTTATATAATGTGCTGTATTTGTATTAAATATTTTACTGCAAAATTTAGCACAGGGTGTGACATTTATACTCATTTTATACGGTAAACTGGCCTGGTTGTGGCTACAGACTTTTTGGTTCTTGATAATCCTGACCCTGCCGGGGGCTAGAGAGGGGTAGAGTCTCAGCTCTGATCATTCAGCTGTCTATACTTGGCATAATAACTAAAATTGGAGAGGTCTTGTGTAATCCATGTTGTGATTGGTCACACAACCAGGTTCTACACAAGGGCCGGTGTGTTTTGGCTGCCTAATTTATCCAGATGCCATTTATTGGAATGAGGGCTTTTCTGTTTGCCCAATCTGAAACTGGTCTTCATATCATTGTCTGGGATATACAGAGCCCATCAATGGCATTATGGCCACTTATTACTCACATTACTGTGTATGGTTATGGGGCCCAGCACACACAGCAAAGTATCAGAGGTGCTTACTGTTTGGCAACAGAATAAAATAACTGGGCATTGGCATGATGTCTACTTTTCCACATTCCTCATAGGGGTTCCACATTTCCAATGGTTAAATCTCAAGGTTGGAAGGCTCATTTTAGGCTCATGTCTGCAATGATAAGACCAGCAGTGAGACTTGACAGTCATGGCTGGGTTCGAAGGTGTACCAGAGTATTTATATCACCCAATGTCACCTGCTAAAGGTAACCTACTGTCAATGTACAGGTCTGCTTATTGAAAGGTTAAAAACGCATTCCACCTGTAAATATAATTTAAAAAAAAATTCTTGGCTTCTACCCACAGTCTCGTAGGCAAGGTTTATGTCATGTTCTTCTGGTAATATCCTGAAGATACCAAATCGTGATGAGATCTTTCTGCACTGTACCTAAGCATCTTCTTGCAAATACTTTGACTGGAATACTCAAAGATCTTGCCATAAGAACCATGGCTTCATCCTTTTTCTGGCCCGAAGTCAGATGTAGAGTAAATATATCATATAATTTTCCCCACGTGGAATATAGAGATTTTACATTTGTGGAGGTCCACTACTAAACAGGCAGTCCATCCATGGTAGTCCAATCTATGCTTTACTCATACTGTATGTCAAGGCAAAACGTTCTTCTTTATTCTTGATTAAATTAGGGAAGAGTTAGACCCTCTATCAATTGTATATTGACATTTGTGTCCTTGCTGGGCTCATCCACCCCTTTTATTTGTTCTGGTGACCACTGCCAATTCGAAATTAGGTTGGGGAAAGCCAACACTTTGATTGGTTATCATAGGTGAAACCAATTCCTCCAATGGGAATTCTGGATAAGACGCCTAAGGGTCTTCTATATATGACTACAATAATTCGTTAATTTGTAATATAATTTATTGTAATAATTTGTTTTAGGACATCTTCAGTAGAAGGTCTTCCACCTTCTCTGTTCCTCTACCGGAATTCTTTAACACCCTGACATTCCCTACTTTTTTCCTGCAGCACCATCTCCATCCCTGGTGGAATTCCAGACCGTATCATGGAGGTTATATGTTCCACAAAATGCAGAGGCCATGAAATGGATATGAATGCTGTCCCCATCAAAAGGAACATTCCCTACCTCAAGAAAGAGAAGAAGAATCTCTATGTTCTACACGAGATAACTGTGACAGTGGGCTGTACGTGTGTCTATCCGCAAATCATAGAACAGAGTATGACCTGAGCTGGGGATAGTAGAAGTTCCCTCAAACACCACAGAAGGTTAAAAAAGCCCCAAATGTTGGGTCTCTCTTGTAGGTCCAACAAATATAAATGGTTGGCTGGAGGGGCAAGTCAGTAACTGCAAGGCTATGGACGATAGAAGTAGACATATGGTTGCGTCTTACTCCTACCTCAATATAAGTCTACAGCTCTGCCAATTTGGTTTTCATTGAAAGTGGCAAAACCCTTGCACTCCAATTATTTCTGCTGCCTGCAAAAGAATATTTATTCTATACATGACTTACATTTGTGAATTTTATATTATATGCTAATGCTGTATTTGAACTGTAACTGAAAATATGACAATGTATCTGCCTGTTGGGGATTATTTTCCTCACTTTTTCTGAAGACATTGGTGATCTCTCCAGTAGAGGCCGTAGTGGTTGTGGTGGGGTTATAACTTTGAACAGTGATTTTTTTTTTATTGTTTTATTGCCGTGTTTGCCTTTCTGCTCCAGCTACAACCTCAACCTTGATTTCTTGCAGGAACAGCACAGGGACAAGAAGTCAGACAGCATTAGAAACTTGACAAGTTTTATCACCCAGTACAATGATTAGGCTATATGGTAAATCTGCAGTTTTTGTTTATAGAAAAAAAATCGCTTTTAGAATAAATTTATGAAACAGTAAATCCTGGTCCAGCACGAATGGGACAGTAGGTGCAAACATCTTCTTTCGAGCTTCTGCTTGCATCACTCGATCTTGCACTACACAGCTTTAATAAAGTGTTTCCTAAAGTGTAAAAAAACAGGCATAAGATCGGCACCTTTTTTTTTTTTTTTTTTTTTTTTACATCCCAGGAAATGCTCTTATAACGATATTGGGCATATGTAGAAAGAGCAGCCCATGGCCACCTGGAATATGTGACCATATATATATAGCCAAGGAGTCTGCAGGTTTTCCCTTTTCCAGAAGTGGAGGGGTACCTGCCCAAAAAAATAAAAAAAAACACATTTTTACACTACATAAAGGGGTTGGCTACCATTTTTTATAATGGTAAAAATGTGTTGATAGGTCCACTTTAAATGGTTATATACCATCCCTATAATCTTCTCCTTATCTGCTAAAGGAGATGCTGCCATTGGTAGGTGCTGTTAGTCCAGAGGTAGTGTTGGGCTTTAGTATTAACCTCAATGTGCTCTGTAAATGCTGTGATAAAGGCTCCCAATGAATCAGTTATTTCCATAGTTGTCTGTGCACAATTCACAATCCTTCCACTCAACAGGAGACAATTACGGGAATGCCAGCAACTACCCAGTCGCTAATCTGTGCTGGCTTTAATAAAGTGTTTACTGGAACTTGGTTGTTGTTTTCTACTCATGTGTATTACTAAACATAACAATGCAAGCTTTGATATTCATAAAACATGTTATTTATTAAATATATAAAATAAAGAACATATCAAACAATTCTCCATGTCTTCACCATGGCGGTCATTGTTGCTATGATTTTTTGGTCACCAATCTTTTAGTCCTTCACAGGGGCTTTTTTTTTCAGTAATGGCAACATCCATATTTCTCTTATAAATAACTTTATAATGTATATCACTATAAAATAGAACTTTGTATTATCATCTGCAGCCTTTTTATGACTATTTGCAAGTATTTGTAGTGTTTTAGATACTTGCAGTACCGATTTGTTTTTCTAGCAACAGCATCAGCATAAAAAGATGCGGCAAAAGGCATCTCTAAAAATGTAACCACCAAGGTACCAAGTGTAACCTCTTACACATATGCATCGCAGCAATCTCCAGTATCCCTTAGAATGAAAGTCCAAGGGCGATTGCTTTTTTTTGTTCCATTGACCTGTTTGCAGCCCAAAGCTCCCTAGGTAGCAAATAGTCCCTTCTTAATACTTGTAGGGTAATCTACGGCAATAAAACACATGGGTTTTAACGGGTCACTTTTACCATAAAAAAAAAATTGATATGTGCATGCCTACCACAAAGATCGTGAACAATTTGGGTTTGGACTCACTTAAAAAGTGTAAAAACACGGCACAAAATGCAGTATTTGGCAACTTACAAGTCCTTAGATGCAATGGTTGCTTTACGCTATTTTGAGACTGACCATTAGATTGGGGGGGGCTATTAGCACTTCCATATGCCAGTGTCTGCTGTCTCAGAGGACCCTACAAGTTTCACCCATGGCAGCCCAGCAGAGAAAGGGGGCAGCAGTGAGCGGGTTCAGTATTGCTCAGTGCCAAAAGTGACCAAGTACCCCTTGTGAGCTTCCGGGCAGGTTCACTTGTTACTGCTGCAAATCTGAAGCTGCCCTTTTATTTCAGGCTTTTTTTTACCCAGTGATCCTGCCAGATTCACACACTAATTCTAAATGACACAATGTACAAAATTTATGGCAGAACCCCATTGACACTTCAAAAGGGAATAGTGTTTGGACAGAGTTTTGCTAAAGTCAAAAACCACCTTCCCTGGCACCTGCCAGCCAATAGGAACATTCACCTGTTTTCATTGACAAAAGATATATAACATAATGTAGTAAATGAGAAAGGTGGTGCACAAAATGTTCAGTGCCTGCTGTGTACATCAAAGAGCTAAATTCTGTCAGCTCAAATAGAGCCAATGTGTACCTGTACCAAATATCTGATGTTTCAGCAGAAATCAAAAAAAAAAAAAGGAACACTACTGGGAACAATGCTAGCTGATTGCAATTGGCACAGTTTATCTGCCTGCATTGATCAGTTTTTTTTTGGCACTGATCGAACAGCTATAACTAAGGCTATGTATACACATGCAATAATTGTCATTGGAAAGGATCTTTCACTATACAATACATACAGCACTGTTCTGCTCTATGGAGAGGGGAGGGGAAGAACAACAGAGCAGCACCCCGCTGCGCTCCCTCCTCTTCACTTCCATTATGTTTGTTGTCCATGGATCCACCAGGACGGTCGTTTGGACGAGCACTGGACACACGCAAAATTCCTGTCTGATATCAGGCCCAAGGTGATT
>NC_092861.1:9676807-9689230 GCF_032062135.1 Pyxicephalus adspersus | reverse complement strand
GGCTCCAGACTATTTTTCTTTAGTGGAAGAGGAGGCAAAATGGCTCTTTTGATAGTAAAGGTTGCTGACCCCTGGACTAGACTCATTGCACTTATGTATGTACCTAACAGATCAATAGGGGGTAAACAGAACAAGTAAACCAGTTTGCAATTTGTCTACGACTATTTTTAGTGACATGAGGGGGCAGAGGAAAAAGTTGCCTAACTTTCTCTTTATGCAGCGTATATTCATTAATATCAATTAATAACTGCTCATTGATGTCAGCAAGAAAAGAAAGCCTTGTGCAAACTCCATGTTAAGCAATCAGCTTGCATAGGGCTATGAAGTCCTTTCCCAACCAAATATAATAGAACCAATATTTTCATAATGGAGCAGGCAAATGTCCCTATATGACAAGGTAGCAAATTTAGGAGTTCGCTATTAACAGTAGATTTAGGGGGCCAATGATGATATGAGCCAAAGAAAAAGGTCCCCAACCATTAAAGATGGCACAATTTATTTAAATATACTGAACCATAAAGGATATACATTGTATGCATCAGCTGCCTTTGCAAATGCAGGTCTTACCTTTTTAAAGTAGCAGTGATATCGCTTTGCTGTACATAGCCTGAGCTATGAGAGGAACCCAGGAAACCCAACAACTATGTGCTACCTGATCTATCAGAGGCAGAGACAAGACTGGGTATTTTGCACAAGAGAAAAACATTAATGGGCTTATGGCAGGAACCTCTTATAAAAAGCCAACATCTTACACTGGATTAAGATTTGGAAGAAACGCATAAAACACACCAATGGTCACACATAGCAATTGTATTCAGATAATATTTGCTTATCATGTAGCTTAGTTTTAACATATCTGAACACTGTCAGTAGTAGAAAACACAGCAATACTTGTACAATGAAAAAAGAACATTTATTCTCATTGTTACATAAAAGCATAAAATGGGGTCATTATTCCACATAAAAATTTGGATTAAAACAAACTTTACACTTAAAGTACCCTCTAAAAAGGGTAAACTGCTATACAAATAAAACATTGCAACAATGCAGTCCAATGGGGTCATAAAACACCATCATACTCTGTAAAACACTTTGAAAGTCCTTCCTGCAAATCAGAGAATGATACAATCGTGATGTATCTTATGGTTTGGCTTAAAAGTGGAGCTAAAATACTTGGAAATTGCAGGAATCCAAAAAAGGCCCGGTTAGAAGATAGAATAGACTTGAAGGATTGTAGAACAGACACTACTTGCAAGCTTTCCTCTGTGAAGGGATATGAAGTAATGCAAACAGACATCCATATTCCAGTCATATTGTCCTAGGTAAACAATCCACCATTGTCTGTTTAGATCAAGAATACAATGTTATCAGAAACCATTATGTGGTTCGCCTCCTCCATGAGCTCCAAAGCAGCCTTCACCTCTCCCTCCGAGAATGGCGATTCATTGTTCTTGTTGATGGAGTCCATGATGGTGGGCAAAGCGATGGATTGAGCATGGGCAGCTTTAAAGGCATCTAGAAGAGCTGCCTTGAAATCCTTCAGTCTGCAAACAAAGGATGGAATTTTAGATATAATTCAGATTGGGAATACAGACCCTGGATAAAAATTGTAAATCAAATACATTATAGTAAAGGGCCTGGTAGAGATGACTGATCTGTAGCTGATAAATTGTGCTCTGTATGAGCTTCACAGACTCATGTGAATGTGCCGTTCATCTCCTGATACATAAAATAGACATGGGGTCTATGTTCATCTCAGCAACCTTTGTTGAAGCTCCCTGTTGTACTCTCCCCCATGGATTTATGCTGTAGTTATATTCTTACTTCATATTGTGTAACTATTGAGATATGCAATTTATCTGATTGAAAGTACAAACGATTAACTTTTCAATAAAAAGAATTAAAAACTGACAAAAAAGTCTGATGTGTGTTGTACATAACACTTAAGGCTTCCTGACCCAAAAATGGGTAGAGGGGGGACTTAAGGCTATCATGTTCCTATTCAAAACCAGTCTTTATTCTAAAACCCCCAAACATACAGCTAACCTTGAATCAGTATGGAATGCCTGGTCCCTGTCACACTTTAATTCCCTCTTTAATTCCCACACAGCCAAAATGTTGCAGTTAGCAGAGAAAAGCAAAGAATAAAAGGCAAGCATGTCTGAAGGGACATGGATTCTAGGAGTGCCAATATCCTTGGTCCTCTTCAGCTCTCACCATTTCTTCCCACTGACCTCCATTGAACACACGATGCGGCAATGAGTTGGAGGTCACTAGGAAGGAACAGCGAGATGAATGGAACTGGAGGGGGGGGTTACTCAAATTTTTGGTTTCCGTTCGGCAAAACATTTCTTCAACAGATCAGAGCAACATCAGGAAATGTGTGAACACTTATGGGTATAGCTCGTCTTCAAAAAGTGTGCAATAGTGACAGGATCAATGTAAGCCCCTGATCTCTGGATAGAGGCTGCAAAAGGCAATCAGGATGATTGTTTGCTGGTTTGAAACCCTTTTAAAGAATTCCTGGAATACCACTTCTGGTTGGACTGACCCTTCAGCTAAGGTTTAGAATGGCAATAGGAGTGCAAACTAAGGCACTGCCAGACTCACCTGTCTCCAGACAGCCCGGTCACTTTCTCCTTCTCTGCAGGTGTCTGCGGCGCATGGGACTGAACTGTAATTAGAAAGAAAATCAAGTGTTATAATAACCATCAACCAAGACAAGTAATTTTAAATTATAGAAGTGCTGATTAAAAGTCACAAACCATCAGGGGTCTCTTCTGTGTCACTGAAGTCATAGGGGTCATGTGACTCTCCCTCAGCTGTGCTGGCTTTCCTAAAATGTAAATAAAAGCAGATAAAGCAAAAAGCTCTTTAATCTTTAAAAAACACATACAAAACTACACCAAAACAAATAGCAGTTGGAACATCAAGCGTGTTAAACCAAGATGGTGGGGTGGGAAAGGATTTACATTGAAGCACAGGCTGAATGCCAGAAAAAGTTATTATTTTGTATTTTTGTTAAGCTAGTCCTGCAATTAACACAGTTGGTGCAATGTACAGCCAACTAGATGACTCCTTACAATAGAGGCCTGTAGTATGAGATGTGAAACAGATACCAACCTTCAGAATGCACTGTATTTATGCCGTGCTGCACAAATTAAAAGACTGGCTGCACTGGAAACAAATATTCTACAATACGTAGCAGTCCACTGCCACCATGAATTCTTGAGGACAATTTGATAAATAAGACGAAATAGCAGATAAAGTCACCAACCTTTTCTTCCTGGTCCTTCTCTCAGTCTGTGTGGCCGCCTCCTCATCAGTATCAGAACCCTCGTCTTTCTTCTTACGCTTCTTCTCCTTCTCCAGAACCTGAAATTGGAGACCAAGAATAAGCTGCTGATAATTACTGTAATGACCCCCACCCCACTACACCCCTAAAGACCCTCATGCCGCTTGTTAAACGTGGGTTTCACAAGAAGGTATTCAATAAAAGCTTTTCCTACATTTATATGCATTACATCTATTTTACAGCCTGCCCATACTTTAATGTACCCAGCACGCTCACCTTTTTGAAGTAGGCATACTGGACAAGCTCTATGGCAGCCTCAGCATCTTGCAGCTGTACAGTCTTGCTCATTCGCACTTTGGCATGAGCCGTGGATAAACGGATAAGAGTTTCCAAAGTACGAGCTGTTACAGGAGATGTCTGGAAGCAAAGGCAGAATATGGTTAGAGAGAAAAACTACAGCTAGGATATACTCAAGGCAAACACTTTCATGAAGCATTAACATTCTGTAGGCTTGAAACTTACCCGGGGTACATCAGAGCTGAGCTGATCCTGGTTCCTCAGCCGGGAATACTCCTCTGCTATGTAATTTGCAGCCTCTGCTGTGAGAACGGGCTTGAATAGTTTCGCTACATGGATGTACTTCCGCATGAACTCCATGCTAACAATCTTCTCTCTGCACAGAATAAATTCAACATTAGGAATTGTTCAACATGACAACTGTGATGAGTAGTTACCCCCCAGAAAACAGCTTCAGCTCTTTAAAGAAGTCAAATTATAAAGTGTTTGTTATCAGTGGGTTATTGCAGTTTTTTATTGGCATTATGGTACCAGAGTTTTCTCGGTCTTGGGGAAGGATCACAAGTTTGATACAGAATAGAAATAACAGGCACTTGAAATATATTTAAAACCTTCAGAACATCAAGCATTAAAATGAGTTACATGCAAATCAATCTGAGACTCACCAGTAACCCCATAAGCTTCACTAATGACTTTCAAGTCCACCTATCACACTGAAACTCAACAAAAGGGTCTTGTTTGCAAGATCTGCATACTTCAGCTGCTAAAACCATAGATCTAATGGCTTTAAAGCACCATTTTTATGGAAGGTGAAGGTTTATGTAAGTTTTCTTTAGGACCACAGCCTTTCACAAACTTACTTCTTTCTTTTGGCTCCATGCAGAAGGCTGTCGTGTTTCTCATACACTTGCAGTTCTTGCTGCTCTTCATTGGTAACATTGGGGTCATCAGTGGCCAGAATATCAACAGAGCTACCCAATGGCATGGCTAAAAAAATGCAACAGATTGAGAGTTAACATTTTACATACAGCACAATACTGTGCATAACTTCCTGGTCTTATAGGTTAGGGCATATGATGTTCAGAGCTACCATTAGACAGTAACTGTGAAACTGGAAGACTGCAGCCTCTGGTCAATATAAGTTACAGCATAATCCAAACCTAGCCTTTGAGCTTTATGTATTACTGAGGTCAATAAAGGATATCGCCTATACTCAAAAAAACATTACTAGTTAATGATCCAAAACCCATACAAGCAATTAAGCAAGAGATAAGACTTCACTACCTGTGTACATGCCCCCAGCTATCAGAAATAGAACATGCCATATCTATAGATGTATTTGTAAATCATTTATACTAAGAAAAATCAAACACTCACCATCACCATCTTGTTCCCCAGCAGCTCTGTAGCGGTGCATACGCAGCACATGGTCAGAGATCTCCCGGTCCTGTTCTAGGTCCATCTGATCCAGCATGATGAATAACAGATCAAAACGAGACAACAGGGAGTCTTGTAGGCCAATGTTCTCCATAGGAGTTTTGTACTGGTCATACTGGAATACAGGAAAAGCAGAACAATTTATTCACACAGAAAAAGAAAGGTACCTCAACTATATTTCACATAAGAAAGCCACTGGCTAGGGGCAAAGAATGTTTTATGGTCAAATTGATAAGCACATGTATTTTAATCAATGGCTGCAAGTAAGCCAGGTGACGCCCCCATGTAGCACTGAAGTAGACTAAAGAGGATTGCACTGTGCCAGTTTTATGTTGACTTTTGGAAGGCAAAGCATATGTGAAGCTTTCAGCAAGTTGCAAGCACCTTTGTTGAAACCTTTAACCCTAGAAAACCGCAATTCCAGCTTGTGAATAATAAATCCACATCTTAATAGGAGTGCTGACCCATTAAAACAAGATGCTTGCAGGCATTTTAACAAGTCAATTACAGCTTTCTTTTGATCTTCTTTTGAATATTTTATTGCCCAGCCAGGGTCAGTGAAAGTGTTACTCTTGCCCACCAATTTAATTGGTTAACATGTTTGAGAATTTTTTCAGTAGCATCAAAGGTCAATGGAGCAGGTATGGAAAAGATACAAGCACAGGTCGTCATACGTACAAACATGGCACTTCAAAAAAGGAGGAGTACTCACCCTTCCATAGACTGGATTGGCTGCAGCCAGTACACTGCATCGGGCGTTCAGTCTGGCATGAATGCCGGCTTTAGCAATGGTGACCCGACCCTGCTCCATGACTTCATGGATGGCTGTGCGGTCCATGTCAGACATTTTGTCAAACTCGTCGATGCAGACCACACCGCGGTCAGCCAGCACCATGGCACCGGCCTCCAGTCTTCTCTCCCCTACAATAAAAAAAAAGTACTCCATCAAAAAATACCACTTACATGGTGTAGAAGCTTCTGTCCTACTACCAAGTGAAGTCATTTAATATCCATAAAGCCACTCAACTCTCAATGCACAAAGATCACCAATATTACACCAGCCACCGTCTTTTTCTCCTGCCAGGTAATAAAAAGAAACCTATATACAGCACAGCACTGATATTACTGACAGTTGGACTTACCAGTCTCTTGGTCGGTTGTGACCGCAGCAGTCAAACCCACCCCAGAAGAGCCTCTGCCAGTGGTTGGGATGGCACGAGGAGCTGTACAAAGCACATATCGGAGGAGCTGAGATTTGGCTACAGAGGGATCACCTATAAAGAAAGATCAAAGGCATATTAAAAATTAAAGAAGTTATGTCAGGCTGGAGTAGTTCTGAAAAATATCTACTACATCGCTCATGCTAAACTATAGTGGAGGAGGACCAGGAATACAGAGAACCCCATACCAAAGCCAAAAAAAACGCCATTCAAGGTGTAGGCAAATCTGTATCATGCACATCAGTCCTAAAGAGAATGAAAAGCAATCAATGTACCTATCAGCAGAACATTTATGTCTCCTCTGATGCGGGTCCCGTTTTCTAGCACCTTCTCCACACCGCCAAGCAGCATGCAGAGAATGGCTTTCTTGATGTAGTAGTGTCCATGTATGCTGGGGGCAAGAGACCTGGACAGCTGGTCAAACACATCCTGCAGAGAAAAATATAGAATCTGTAAATGTGACAAATCTATACAAAGCTTGCAACAGCCACCATTCACATGTCCATTTAATAACACTGAATGGCAGAATTCAAGGAAATTATAGAATACATCAACAGAATATAAAAGGTGGAAACTGCCAACTTATATTTTGAGCTACAATAACATTTTTACAACAGCTGCATGCCAAGGGATACAAACTGCACCCTCTGTAAATGTGTTTGGCATTAACAATCATATTTCTGAACATTAATAGCACTTTCTTTCACAATATAGGCTTAAGGACAGGTCAGTCACAGCAAAGCATATTAAACCATGATCTGTGTCTGATCTCTGAACCCAGAAGTGAATTTTGAGCACAGCTTCCTCTGACTGATGCAGCATGACAATTCATGTTCCTGCCTATGCATATACTGATATCATTTGCTAAATACTGTTCAGGGTTCCCATGGAATATATGTAGCAATGTTACCTTAGAATGAGTTTTGCTGAACTTCTTGATTTTAGCCAAGTCATCCGCTGAAAACACCGGTGAAACTTCCTTGCTCATCTGGACAACATTGCAGGCTATCATAATCGTCCTACACATAAAAAGAAAAAATTAGACACAAACATAGAATCCACAATAACTAATACCACTAACTGGCTGGACACTTTCTTCTGAAGCACAAAAAAAAAAGTCAAAAGACAACACAGGAATCCCATTACCTGAATGAGCCAGACGTGTAGCCATTTTGTTTGGAAGGCAGACAGCGATAGGTTCCAATAATCTGCACCCGTTCCCCAGGTTTCACCTTGTCAACAAGATCATCATCCAAAATAATATCCACAGATCGGGGCAACTGACCAGCAGGGGCCTTTTCCGGCATCTCCTGGATGGTGATGGTCTGATGATCTTTGTACAGAGAGAGACCATACTCCGTCTCCATAGGATTGTTATCCTCATCCTGCAATAGATAGTAGGAAGCTGTCATATCTATTGCATAGGAACCGAGACTAAAAACTCTTTCCTAATGACTGCTAGAAATCTAATCCACTGTGACTTTACTCCACCTGCAAGATGGGGATAAACTCAAAGAGACTTACCTTAGTGGGATATACAGAGCTGGAGGGAAAGGCATCCAGGCTGGTCATATCTGTATACTTGCGCTCGATGGTCTTCTTTGTGGCTGGACAATAGTGAACACTGCGGACCACTTTAGGGCGTACCAAAGAACCTGGATAGAGAGAAATATTGGTTCAGGTTTGTGTCAGATATTGGAGATTGCTAGGAGTCCATGCACCAAGTAATCTGATGGTAAAGGTCACTGCATGCTATCTTAATATATCAGATAACAGCAATGAAGGATTTCTAGTTTATATTTCACATCCAAGTAAAGACAAAGTATGCAGCTATCCATCGCCAACATATTACACAGCGCTGTACAAAGTCCATAGTCATATCAGTAGCTGATTGTCTAAGGAGCTCACAATTTAATGTCCCTACCTCCATCATATCTCATTTCCACAGTTTAAGGTCAATTTAGGGGAAGCCAATTAACCTAACTGCATGTTTCTAGAATGTGGGAGAAAACTAAGGACCTGGAGGAAACCCACGCAAACACGAGGAGAACCTGCAAACTTCATTTAAACATTAAAAATTAGGACCTAAATCTGACTTGGTTATCAGCCACAATACAGTAGAGCTAAGACTAAGAATCAGCACAAAGCCAATCATGTGTGCTGGAGAGCTCATGTGCTGACAAGAGCATGCTGATGTTAGGTGCAGAGTTATCAAAGTTCTTCACCAATCACAGGCTTGTAGCAAGGTTAGAAAATATTAGGTTACTTTGCTGCCGTAAGAAAAAAAAGGTTACCTAGCTTGGTCAATGCCCAAAACAATCAGCTATAAATGCAGGTAAATCGGCTCCCATATATGTATTCAGTGTATTAAACCCCCAGTGTTCTCCCCAGCCCCTTTTAGCTGAGCGCACCACCCGGCATTTTTCAGTAACCACTTGTCTGTTTTGGGTGGCCACTGAAAAGTTAGGTCACAATACAGGGGCTGCCACCCAGCCAGTAATTTAGTACAAATGCTCACATTTGGTAACAATGCCCTCCACACAGACAACAGAGCCCAGGAATCTAGAGGTCAGGGTCCGTGGGGTGACATGTTTGGAACCAAAGCTGCCTTCCAGACCGATGTAGAATTCTTCATATTGCTTGGCGTATGTAGCGTCGATAGAAGCCACAAAGTCCTTCAGAGCCCGCTGGAAGGCAATCAAGCCCTCAAAGGCATGGTTCATAAGGCTGGGAGAGAAGACAAAAAGATAGAGAATGAGAACTGAGATCAAATGTGGAGTTTAGTTATACAAGGCAACCCAAGGACCTTAAAAGTAAAATCTAATGTTAAATTATTTCACATTTTGCAGCACCAGCCCTGCTTAGTGCTCTAGACTAGAGCAATTCTCCCTTAGTTATATGGATGAGGGGAGAGGAGGAAGATTGCAGCCACCTTACTAATAGTCAGAATAGACTGCATAGGATTATGTCTTCTCCGGGGATTATGTAAACTAAACTCACTGCTGCACCATCCCATTAATAATAAAGGCGCCCATACAAATCCGGTGTACCCAATGGGTGGGAATGACTGATCCTAGTCACAATACCATATAGAAGCTTAATAATAGGGGTACTCACAGATTGGCTCTCTTCTCATTCTTCCTGCGCAGATCGTTGATATTGACAATAAGTCGGCACTGATTATCACTGATCATATCCCGGACTTTGCTCTGGTAAATCCCCTGATCCTCCTAAAAAAAGGGAAAAAATACAAATTCATTAAAAAGGTACAGCTAATCATTTCAATGTATATCATCAGTGTCAACCAGATGACAATCATCTGGGTGGGGCCGAATTTCATTTTCACACATCTTTCACTCTGTACCTCAACTCTATTAGAAAAGAAATCCTATGTTAGATGAAAAGGTGTGAATCCTCTGAAGGGTCAGACTATTACCCAGAAGTTTGCACTGAACACTATCATTGATAATAGGATTCATTTTATTGTGTTGAGCCTCAATCTTTCTTATAATACTTCCTGTGTGTTAGGTTTGTAGATGTAATACCCCAGTGAGGGTATCCCAGGGTTCCTAGATATGGGCATGCTGAAAAACACCAACATTTTTACTTTATATAAAGTGTAGATATCTTCCAAATCCTTATTTTAGTAAAGACAGAGTACAGAGCCTGCTGGGATGAAACATTCCCTGCGGAGGCTTCAGGCTGCTGCTTCTACGTATGCCTGCTCGAGCATGTGCAGAAGGGACTTTGCGCATGCTTTTACAGGTAAGTCAGATCAGATTTCTTACCCCCATTTACAGGAGGATACATCATCTGATCTCGCTTCTGTGCGGTGCAAGATTGGGGTGACGTTTGTAGGAGAAAAGATGGCAGCACCCCGTGCCTCCTCTCCACCATGACAAAGGAAGAAACTAGGACCAAATAGAGGCAGGTTGTGGGGAGACTGAAGGCTTTGCGGAAGGTCAGTGTGCTTTTTTTTTTTTTAACAGTTCCGGTTTAAGATAAGCAATACAATAGTCAACATTTAATAGATTAAAGTGTACCTAAACTCACAGTTTTCACTTTACATAAAAGAGTAGACAACCCTTTTATGTTATGTAAAAATTTTTTTTTTTTTTAATTGCAACACCATTTTAAAAAGAAAAAAAAGGGTGCAGCACCACCTAGGCGACCGAGAATGAATGGGAGCGCAAAGCCTCGCGGGATACCTATGTCACACATCCCAGAAGGAGCCTTTTTGTGAAAAGAGAAAAAAATAGCCGATCTCACGCATGCGCAGTATTTCTTTCCCAACTACGGCACCTGATCTCACACCTTTGTCAGGTGACATAGGAAAAAGAGAAGATGGCAGTGCCAGGAGCGCTGGGACCGAAGCGGGAGACCTCTGGAACAATCAGCTGTGCTGCAGGATTAAAGGTAAGTTGATTTTTTTTGTTATGGGGGACATTTGAGTTTGATTTATATTTCAAAAGGAACTAAATAGAAAACTAATGAGATTTGGGCATTTTTGCTTAAACCATGCCCAAGAACCCTCTTTTGGGGACAAGTGCTGTACACAAGAACACTATAGAGCTCTATGTAGTGGGGAGGACGCTGCAGGAGGCACCCCGCTGTATAGATGAGCAATTATCTTCATCTGGTTATGGCTAATTATCTCAGAGAGGCTCCAACCAAATACAGCCAGGAAATCCTGTCTGTAAGCAACTTTTCATGCGGTCAGACAATCTCCTCTAGGGAACCCTCATGCAATATACAGTGCTGACCATACATACAGGGCGGCCATACTCCATACAATCTCCATATACTGTACATTAGCAGCATTGTGACCATCATACACGATACAATCACACCATGCAATCTCTATACCACTGTGATCGGTCAGGTTATGATGTAACACGTGGTGCCTACTTCGGAATAATAAGCTATTTCCGGCCATGCTGAATGTCCATGTTGGGGACACCGGTATGAGCAGCGGCTGATTCTGTATTTAGGATTCACTCATACATCACCTCATCATCCAAGAAGTCCAGATACTCCCGCTGAGCCTCCCTCATCTCCTGGTCCTCCATCTCTGTGATCATCGGGGCGGCCATGGCTTTCTCTGACTCTGGAACGTGTACTGCTAATGTCCACCGCGCTTCTTCTTCCACCTCCTCACTGGCGCGAAAAACCCAGCTTTCCCGCCAAACCGGCTACCTTACTAAACTTCTGATTGGATCACCAACTGGCGCGAACGACCCAAAACCCAATCAGCTACTAGGATGCAAAATTAGGGCGGAGTTGGAATGCGTTAGGGGCGGAAGAAAATGGAATGTTTTTCAGGAGGCGGGGTTTCGTAGCTCCAAGCTAACCTAAGTGATGGGGCGGAAAGCGTGGTGGGTGGAGAAATTGAAAGCGTGCAGCAAGGGGGCGGAAGTGAAGATACGTATACGTAAACTAATATGATTCCAAAGGCGGCCATGTTTGTTGAGGGCAAGCTATAGGATGGCTGCTATGGAAACTAGTTTGGGTTATAATTTTGTTAAATTTCAGTCACTGGCCTGCTTGTAAATACACTGTGATTAATACACTATTTTACCCATAGCACAAACAATGTATAGTAATAATAATATTAATAAAAGTAAATTAGAAAATGATAATAGTATAATAATAACAATAATAAAGTAAATAATATGATAAAAGTGTGTCCCCGTTATACAATTAACATGAAAGTATAATAGCAGAGTGCAAGATTAGAAACCCCTCCCAGGCTTTCCTGCTATCCGGACTATAATAAAGAAATTTCCACTCACTTCCTGGTGGCAACCCTAGTTCTGGGGCAATTTTACCAAACAGGAAGTGATGGGATCTCTCCAATGAAGCTGTCAATGGCCTTGTTCTGTTCTTCCCAACTTTATGCAATATTAAGGATATATTGTTGTTGCCAAAAGATTTGCTTTATTTATATATTTTATCACTGATACCTTTATATCCCCAACCCCTTTCTCCTGACACCAGAACAAACTTTACATCTCCACTACGGGCCTGTTAGTTGGGTGATAACTTTCTCATTGCTCCAAAAACAAAGCTAATTGTACATTTTCTTTTTATAGGAGCAACCTAGGCTTTTATTTTGCAATGAGAAAAACAAATTTTATGTTTTATGTAAATAAAGTCTCCCCCTGACATATTCCT
>NC_092861.1:9675568-9675831 GCF_032062135.1 Pyxicephalus adspersus | reverse complement strand
AGACCCATAGAATTACAGACCCATAGAATTATAGACCCATAGAATTACAGATCCATAGAATTACAGACCCATAGAATTACAGAACCATAGAATTACAGAACCATAGAATTACAGACCCATAGAATTATAGATCCATAGAATTACAGAACCATAGAATTACAGACCCATAGAATTACAGACCCATAGAATTACAGACCCATAGAATTACAGACCCATAGAATTACAGACCCATTGGGCTCTAATGCACAGCAGCAGTCAGGGCA